>NC_060267.1:100849616-100885159 GCF_021613505.1 Equus quagga | reverse complement strand
TTCTAGTTGTGGGATGTAGGATGCCGCCTCAACGTGGCCTGATGAGCGGTGCCGTGTCCGCGCCCAGGATCCGAACTCTGGGCCGCCGCAGCAGAACACGCGAACTTAACCACTCGGCCATGGAGCCTTCCTTCCTTTTTCATCCTTGCAGTTTATTTATTGATGAAATTGGCCATTTGCCTTTAGCGTGTCCCACATTTAGGGTTTTGGCTGATTGCCTCCCCGTCGGTGTCACTGAACCTGTTCTTCTGTCTCCTGTAGTTCCTATCAAGTGGGAGTCACATCAAGCAGCTTGATTAGACTTGGGTGCAATATTTAAGCCAGTTGATTTTAAAGCAAATATTAAATAGCATGAAGTTAAATACTGGAATGTCCACAGAGAGAGTCTGCATTATGAAGATGGCGTGAGGATAGAGCTGGGACCTGTCTGTGTCTGGAGGAGAGCGGTGGAGAAGGATCAGGAGGGACAGACTCAGACAGGTCCTGGTGCTGAGAAACAGCCTGAGGCAGCGGATGAAAAGGGAGGGAGGCAGGGGGCCGTGAGGAGGTGAGGTCCTGGCCCGTGGTGGGATGGTCCTTACTAGTCCTCTTTAAAGGAGGTTCATGGGAGGGACTTGTGCGCATGCACACACACACACACACACACCCCCCATCAAGAGGAGTGCTCCTTGAGTGCACACCAGAACCCAGGGTCCTGGGAACCAGGGGCCAAAGGGTTTAGGCCTTTCAGCACGGGATGGGGCTCAAAGGGAGCAGCTTTTCTCCTTTGCCTGAGAAGGAGCTAGGGAATGAGCACAGTCTGCAGCACAAGGGATTTAGGTTAGACGCTGAGAAGGACTTCCATCCAGACCAGGGAAGTGGTGTTGCAGCATGGGTATAGTGTGTGTTTTGGAGCAGAGTTGCTTGGGTTCAAACCCTAGCTCTGTTGCTTCCTCTTCATATAGCCCTGGGTGTGCTGGGAAACCTCTCTGTGCTGCAGCTTCCTCCCCTCTAGATGAGGTGATGACAGTGCCTGCCTCCTAGCACGGCCTAACGGTCAAGGAGTCCGTCACAGGCACTGGTGCAGAAAGGCTCAGCAGCCGTTAGCACTGCTGTTATTGGATATGTCTCTCCCGGGAGTTTTCACGATTGCCACACCCAGAAAACGCAGATGCGGGAAGCCAAGGGGAGCACTCTTTACGTTCATAACCCTCCACGTAGCTGCACAGAGGCCTCCCGCAGCAGCAGCTCCTTCCGGTCCCCGTCCTCACAAGGCCCTGGGGCAGGGTCTCCTCTCCTCATCTTGTGGAAAGGGACACTGAGGTAGGGGTGGGGGTGTGAGGAGCAGCTTGTGAAGACCCCATGGCCGGTGCAGCTCAGAAGCAGGGAAAGGATACAGGTCCTAGAGTCGGGACCCGTGATTAGAGCCCCAGATCTGCTGCCTCCCAGCTGTGTGACCTTAGCGAAATCACTTCGCACCTCTGAGACTCCATTTTGCCATCTCCGACGCTGGGGAGTTGGGCTCGGGCACACGTTGCTTCTGTTGTCAGATTTCCCTACGTGGCAGCTCAGGGCAGAGACCCTGGTACCGCCTGCCTCCCCAGCACCAAAAGAGAACCAGGTCAGAACTCTCAGAAGAGAGAGCCCAGGAGGGCTGCTGTCCTTCTGACTGACTGCTGATGTCACACCCTGCCCTTTGGACTCGTCTGTCCCACAGCCAGGCCACCTGCAGGCGTGTTCAGTGCCAAGGTCTGGCTGTGCCTCAGCCCCACCTGGCGGCCACCATAGCAGGTTCCTGGAGAGACAGCCCCGCCGCAACCTCCCCACGGATGCTCAGGAGCTGCCCAGGATCCTGTTTTCCCTCCGCTGGTAAACTTGATAAGATTGTGCAATTGTCTTCATACTTCCTGGCCACCTGCTGCTGGAGACAGCTGACAAACAGAGGCCGTACAGTGAGCAGGCCGTGGCCCCTGATGCCACCCACGGCAGCTCACTTCTCTTCTCTGGGCCTCAGTTTCCTCATTTGCAAAAAGAAAGGCAGAGGGATCAAGTGAGAGCAGATATGCATTCATTAACTCTCCCTCTGGGCCGAATCATTTGCTGGGTGCACCAGAAACTGATGAGCAAACTGCATGCCCACCTCCCAGCTCACTCCCGGTCTGGTTTTCTCGGGGCCACAGGGACTGTGAGGAGCCTCAGGCATCTCTGGGGCTCAGCCAGTCATGGGCAGCTTCCTGGAGGAGGTGGCAGCACAGTGAGGCTTAAAAGGTGAGAGGGAACAAAAGGTACGAGAGCCGGCCCGTGGGCCCCATGCCCACAGATGTCCTTTATTTGGCCTGCGTGGGCTCAGCCCACATGGCATTTAATATTTCAGTTTATTGCAAACATCTCAAAACCAAGAGCTTTTATGCAAAAATCTGAATTTCTGACTTTTGAAAAACCAGAGCCCTCATTCCTACAGAACGATTGTCCCTTTAGACCAGGTATAGTCCCCAGTCTGGGAACTTTGTCCCACCTGGTTATCCCCCCAAATGGCTCCACACTAGTGTCCCCATGTCCCCATGACCTTTGATAGAACCTCCACCCTCCTGCTCCCTCAGACCAGAAACCCGGGCACCACCTTCACGCCTTGTTTTCTCTCCCGCCTCATCTCATCCATCAGCAATCCCTGCCAGAATGTTTCTAGAATGCAGTCGCTTGTCCCCGCCTCCCGGGGCCAAGCATCAGCTACTCCTTGGTCCTTGCTTCTGCACTGGCCCCCACAGTCCCCCACAGTCTCCTCTCTGCACAGCAAGCAAAGCGAGGCCCTGCGCACCCAGTAGGGGGCTTGGACACTGCCCTCGCACTTCCCAAGATGGCCTCTGTGAAGCTCTTCTCCGGCTTCTCCCCAACACCTGGCCTGAGTCATGGCCAGTCCTGCCTGACTCCTGAGCTCTTAGGGGCCTCCTAGGCCTGAAACAAGATGAAAAACTCAGGTTGGCCAACCATCCAGGAGGCTGGGAGCCCATGTGGTCCTGTGACCACTGGGAGATGATAATGATGCTGCTCCTTCGGGTTATTGTGGAGCATGCAAAGAGCTGAACTATGTGGATGCTCTCCCCCACCTTCCACGGGCTCTCAGGGCACTGAGGGAGGGGGCCACAGACACAGGTAATGCACCTGCCAGGGGAGAGCGGCTGTGGTCCAGGCTCCCAAGTGGAGAGGATGTTGGGGGGGAGAGGGAGCCAGGGGAAGCTACCACCCAAAGAAATCCCCTGGTTCATTCCATTTCTTCACGGCACAGTTTGCCACCAGAAGTCCTGGTTGTTCATTTGTGTACTTGGTGCTGGTTATTCCTCCCAGAATGTCAGCCCTCCCAGGCTCCATGGTGGTCTTCACCAAGTCCTCGGGGGACCTGGCGCAGAAGAAGGCAGTCAGTACATATTGAGCGGATGAAGGAACAAAGAGACGAATAGTTGGCTTCCTAGAGGTAGTGGCCTTTGACTTGCTCCTTGAAGGATAGTGGGTTGGGTTCTGGCAGGAACTAGCAAGCTCACTAAGAGTTCACATGCACTGCTGGCCACGATGCCTGTGTGTGGGAAGGGGACGGCGGTGAGGGAGCTGGCAGGAGCGGGTGTAGCACCTAGGCCAGCAATGGTGGGAGGCCTTACAGCCCTAGAACTGATGGGGGAGGGAGCGAGAGAGAGCTGCATGCAGAGGGCCACCTGCCAGGCACTGTGGCTATGGAATGGCAGTGACTACCCGGACTGCCCCTCTCTCCTCCAACTCCTGCTCTCCTGCCAGGCCTCCCGCTGGCCACACCCAACAGCAAACAGAGGGTGTGGGCCTGAAGATGCCATCCCTGGGCCAGAGCAGAGGGAGAGCCATTTGCAAGGCACGTGAAGAGGAACCAGCTCAGGTGTGGAATTCCCGGTCCAGGGTGGGTAACCCTGGAGGCCCAGGAGGGCTGGGGGGTATGGCTGGAATAGGGGCCGCCTATGGTGTCAGGAAGCTCTGTGCAGACGGCACGAGGCAAAGGGCTTGTCCGCCCGGCTTAGGTTTGGCCTTTCTCCTGTGGGTAACCATCAGCCAAAGGGAGGGTGTTGTCTATTAGAACAACCCTTATGGTCGACAGCAGTAGAGGGACCAAGGACAGGGAGAGCTCTGGAGAGGCCACAGGAGATCCAGCGAGCAGGGAGGGAGCCGAAATCTGGCCTCATAAACCCGACCGTCATCTGCAGCTCACTGCCGGGAGTGGAGTTCGGGGGCCCATCCGTGGGTGAGACAGTAGCTTGAGCGGTAGCTTGCCCCTGAGTCAGAGGCAGAAGTTGGGGGGTCTCAGAGCCCCAAGCCTGCAGACACTCCTCACCAGGCAAGTAGAGAGGATAAGCCCAGCCCGGCCTGGAGGTTGGCCTGAGACTCAGAGGAGGAGCGCACCCCCCAGGCCCCATCACCCTGAACAGGGTCCTCACCCATTGCCCTCCCTCCTGGGTCTGCTGCCTCCCTCAAGTGACCACAAGCCTGGGGCTGTGTCCTGCCCTCTCAGGCCAAGTTCACCATGGCATCGGCATCGCCCAGGGAACAAATGTATCCTTTTCTTTGCCTGGGCGGCAGTGACCTCATCCCCAGTGGGCCGTGTGAGTCACCAGGCTGAGGGTGGAGGGCTGGCCAGCTCTCCGAAGAACCCGGCTTTGGCTGTGTGGCTGGGGAGAGGGAACAACTAAGGGTGTGAATGCTTCCATGCGGACCTGCCCAGTTGGCCAGCTCCTCTCTGCTGCCCTGTGGCCGACAGGGGCAGGAGGAGAGGTGGCTGTCACTGAGCACTGATGCGTGCCCAGCGGTGCCAGGGGTTTTTGAAATGCCCTACAGAAGATGCCCCTGAGGGGTTAACTCTTGCACCAGGGTCACACGGTTCTGTGGAGCTGGTCTCACTTATGCCTCACCACAGCTGGGAGGGCAGGGGTAAACTGAGGCTCAGAGAGATGAGATGACTCCTGTAGGTACAAAGGAGTCAGAGATGAATGAGGAGTCTGTCCTGCTCTCAAGGACAAGCCACCATCCCTGGTGACGATAGGAGTGTCATGAGTCGGCTTTCAGGAAACCTCAAAGCCCTTGGAGCCTCAGTTTTCTTTCCCTAAGTGGGGATAATGACGTCTTCTTCTCAGGGCTGTTGAGAGGCCGAGAGGGGACATGATGAGAACAGCTGTGAAAATTGTTGGGGGAGCCCCAGGGCCCCCCAGCCACCGCCGGGCGCTCCGCTGTGTGACAACCTCTGCTGCCCTCCGCAACCAGGGGCCATGCAGCTCAGATTCCAGGCTGGACCGAGTGATAGCTAGGGAGTCGGGGCAGCCAGGGCCTTCTCAAAGCAGATCTGCAAGGGCCGCCCCAGGAGGGAGAGCGTGGGAGATGGCTCATGGGTTGGCCCCTGCTGGGTGGGGCAGCTGAGCTCCTTCTGTGCCCTCAGACTCACCCCCAAGCCTGTCTGAGAAGTAAGCCCTGCCCTGTGGGAGCTGGGGAGGCCACACCCACCCCAGTGCCTCAGTTTCCCCATCTGTAAAGTGGGAGGAGAGAAGCCCTAATGTGATGCTGTTGGAAAGAGAGGGACGTAGGTGGATGCAGCCAAGAGGAGGAGCAAAGAAGGGAGGCCCGGGCCCTCCAGAGGTTTTGGTGACAGGGGTGTCTTCCAGGAGAGGGACTTGGAAGGGTCCCCACAAGGGTCTTGGGCCTCTGGTTCTGAAAATGACACCTTTCTCTGATATCACTTCCGGGGCAAAAAGATGTCAGCCATGACTGCAGTTTGGTGCAGGATGGGCATGGAAGATGCACGTGACCAATACTCCTCCCAGCTGGGTGCTGAGTGTCCTGGTGCCGAGCCCCGGCCCCGGGGGGTCTGGCCAGAGCCTTGGGCTGTAGGACCCAGGAGACATGGGAAATCAGAGCCTGACAGGCTCCATGAGGGCATGGTAACCAGAAAGAGAGAAGCCAGGGATGTGACAGACCATGAGTGGAAACCTGGGGGATCAAGTGAGAGGCAAAGGGCTGACAGAGAGGCTGGGAGGAGAGTTCAGGAAGATGCCTCAGGAAGAGAAAGAGGTCGCTGCAACCACCTGTTATAGCTCTTGACTCTGGGGGGGGCAAGCGGCCAGCCCAGGCCAGAGGGGATGCATGGATGGGTGGATGGTCAAATGGATGGATGGATGGATGCAAGGAAGAGGGGATGGATGGATGGTCAAAGGATAGATGGATGGATAGATGGATGGGTGGATGGAAGAAAGAGGGGAAGGGAGAGAGGGAAGAAGGCTGGAAAGGAAAGAAGGGAGGAAGAGGGAGAGGGGATGAAGAAGAAAGGGGGGTGTGATGGATATGTGAGTGGATGAATGAGTCCATGGGTGGTTAGTTGGAGAGGAGGGTGGGTGGCTGGATGTGTCAGTAGAGGGGTGAGCGGGTGGAGCCGTGTAAACAGGCTGCCTCTACCCACAAAAGATGTTGAGAAAACTTCTGCTAGTAGGACAGACCAGATGAACTCTTGAATGGAGGTCTTACTCTGTGTGGCACAAGGAAGTGAGGCCAATATGAACAGTGACAGGGAGGCTCCTGTCCAGGGCAGAGTTTTCTTAGGTCAGTGGAGACCCGTGATGGAATGGGCAGCCTTTGTAGGTAGTGAGCTTCCTGTCACTGGGGGTACTCAAGCTGAGGCTGGGCAAGGAGCACCCATGGCAGGTAGAAGCCAATCATGGTAGCTTCTGATGAGGAGGAGAGAGAACTTGGGTTCCCAAAGCCCCCAGGGAAACCACAGCCTTTGTAGAATTCCGTCTTGCTTTCAGATAAAAAGTTCTTCCCAGCTTGAGGGACAGACAAGCAGGCAGCTGCTGGTCCTTGCTGTGGGAATCAGGCTGGAATCTGAGACACAATTCCCATCCTGCACAGGCCAGGGCAGGGGCCCAGGGTCAGAGCAAGGCTTCGACCTGGAGCCCTGGGCTCAGGCTCAGCTCTACCCTCCCTGATTGTCTGTGTAGGTGATGCCTCTCTCTGAGCCTCAGTTTCCTCAGGGGTGAAATGGGGGCCATAGCACCCCCTGGACATGACGGTAGTGGCAGCTGTGCATGATGCCCAGGGCCATGCAGGGTCTGGGATCCGGGCCCACCTGCTTTCCGGGGGACTTCCTGGGGGCTGTGGTGGGGAGAAGTGGGTCTGTGAGCACTGACCTTGAGCCGTGACTCACTGTCCCTGGGGGCTCCGCCTGGGAAGCCCCAGCTGCCTGCCCTGGGCTGGGCCTGGGAGCAGCTGGTGGGGGGCGAGGGCGGGGGCTCCAGCTGGGGCCCAGTCTGGAAATGCCCCAGACCCAGGTCAGGCTCAGACCCGAGGCTGCTGGGAGGGGCCCCCAGCCCTTAGCCCGCCTCCGCCTCCCGTCTCCACACAGCAGAGCTGGCTGGCTTTTGTCCCTCCAGTGCTGGGTCCTACAGCCAGGGGGCCATGGTTCAAATCCCATCTCTGCCACTTCCTAGGTCTGTCACCTGGGGTTAGTGACGTCCCCTATCTGTGCCTCAGTTTCCTCATGTGTAAAATGGAGCTGATAATAAAATCCACTTCATAGGCTGTTGGGAGAATTAGGTGAGCTGGTTCTGGACCTGTCAAGAGCTTAGGCCCGTGTCCAGGGCTCCGCGAGCCTGAGGTCATCAGGGAGAAGTAAAGGCCAAAGAGGGGCGGGCCGCGCCCAGTGCCGTCACACAGCAAGGAGGGGCCTGGCCGGGGCTGGAAGCTTCATCTCTTACCGGGTGGAGCCCCTCGAGGGCCCGCTGCTCTTCCAGGAAGCAGCCGAGATTTTGCCTTTACTTTGTCCCCTGTCCACGCCGAGCTTCCTCCCAGAGCCAGCAGCCCCTTTCTCGCTGGCCAGGGCTGGGGTGGGGGTGGGGGGGGGGCGGGCTGCGGGCTCCGGCGGTGTTGGGTTTAGGCCTCTGGGGAGCTAGGGGAGGATGTGGGCCCGCCCTCGCCTCCCCGCCCACCTCCCTCCCTCCTGGCTCAGCCTCTCGGTCCCAGTCCCAGGCCAGCCCCTGGACACAGGACCGGCTCTGGGCTCCGGCAGCCGCGCTTTCCCTCACCGGGCGGCGGACGCCCCTCACCCGGCCGGCCCGCCCGAGTGACTCACTGCTCCCCTGGCCCCCAGCCACCGCCGTCTCCTGGCAGGAGGCAGGAGGCGCAAGGTTGTGCAGAAGCCACGGGGTCTGCTCTGCGAGGGCCGCCTGGCCGGAGGGTCTGGAGCAGCCAAACGGAGCCGGCGCCCGGAGGCTGGCCCGGGGACAGCAAGGCCGGTGGCTGGGACCAGCAGTGGCCTGTGGGACTCACTGCCTCCCCCTCTCCTCTGGCTTTTGGGACTTTTCTTTCTTCTTCCCACCATGAAGAAGGAAGTGACCTGAGAGCCAGCAAAGAGAGCCAGCCCCTGGCCAGGAGGAGACCAGTGTCGGAGGGCTGTGGCCGTGGGCCGCGGGCAGCTCTCTCCTCCTCCTAGCCAGGCATGAAGGGTGGTGGCAGCGCCGTGTGGAGCCTCATGTGGAAGTACTGCATCTCCGTGAGGACCCTCAGGTATGGGGGAGCCGTGTGTGGATGAAGCACCTGGCGAGTCAGGGCCAGCAGCACAGCTCCGGGAGGGCCAGGGCAGCTGGGGGAGCAGGGGTGGAGGGCAGGAAAGCCATGCCTGGCTCTCCGGAGAAACCCAGAGTCTGCACTGGGAAGGGAGGCAGGCAAGCGGAACAGGGGGCAGGGAGTGGGTGGGGGCTCGGGTGGGTCCTGGAGGTGCCAGCGGCAGGTATAGCATGGTTGGCAGACTGCCCAATGTGCACAGGACCTGGCATTTGTCGTGTAACACACTGGCACTGGGCACAGCTGTGTGACCTTCGTCCTGTCCCCTACCACCTCTGAGCCCATTACCCATCAGTGAAATGGGACTCACGTGTGTCCCTTAAGGGCTCAGTGTAGGGCTGTTTCCTAGACTGTCAATGGCAGTTGCCTGGTGGCAGAGAGCTCAGCCCAGACCCAGGCACCAGGCCGCCCAAGTTGACACCGGCCTTGGCGTTGTCAGCCGTGTGAAGTGGCGTCACCTCTGCCCAGTTTCCCACCTGCAGATCCTTATAGGATTAGTGTGAGGATTAAAGGAGGTGACAAACAAAGAACAGGGCTGGCACAGTGCCAGGCGCGATTACGGCCGCTGTGACCTCAGCCAGACAGCTGGGGAGGTGTGCCGGTGCCGTGGGGGTGAGAGGGGGGCGGAGCAGAGCCCAAGCTCCTTGCTCCCCGCGGAGAGACAGCCTCTTCCCGGGTTGGCTCCTGCCTCTGCGGCAGCTGAAAGGGTTCAGACCAGGGAGTGGGAAGCCGGATCCTGTGTGACCCCAAGCGGGCTTGTCTCAGTCGCCTCGTCTGTGTGGGGCGTGGGAGAGTGGGCGGGGCCAGGATTTGTACTGGGAGGGGCGCAGAGGCCCTGCCTGTTTGGAAGCATCTTTTTGAATACCACCTAAGGGCATATTTTTTACTTAAAGGGGAGTTTTACGAAGGGTATGGGATTAGAAGATTGTCTCTTGGAGCCAGCCGGGTGGTGCAGCGGTTAAGTTCACACGCTCTGCTTCTCAGCGGGGTGCACCGGTTCAGATCCCGGGTGTGGACATGGCACTGCTTGGCACGCCATGCTGTGGTAGGTGTCCCACATATAAAGTAGAGGAAGATGGGCACGGATGTTAGCTCAGGGCCAGGCTTCCTCAGCAAAAAGAGGAGGACTGGCAGTAGTTAGCTCAGGGCTAATCTTCCTCAAGAAAAAAAAAAAAGATAGTCTCTTTCTTTCTTTCTTCCCACCTTCAGTGCCTGGTGTATACACTACAGAAAACTACCTTCCTTCATTTCTTCCTTCCTTCCCCAAATATTTGTCATAGCTTATGGGAAATACCTATAACAAATTAAATAGTAAAAAATCAGGACCAGGAATTTAAAGCACAATTTAGAGCAGGATGTCATGACCTTGGGAAAAAAATAGAACAGAGTGGAGATATGCAGGGTCCTGAGGTCCTTCTGTTAAGGTGAACATTGCCGAGCTTCCTGGCAGCCAAAGAGAAAGAGGAACCCCACCACCCAGCTCACTCTCACTGTGCTAAAAAGCCGTCATTACAATGGCCACCGTTGTCCCTGCTGCTGGGTGGGAGTGTCTGGGACCCTGGGCCTCAGCCTGGACGGGTGGGTGGCTGTGAGTGGGAGGCGTTTCGGGACAGTCCTCAGTCCCGAGCAGGCTTTAGGAGAACAGAGCGGCCAACGAGGGCAGAGGCGTTCTCTTGGATGGGCGTGCGGCTGGCTGTAGGAATGGAGAGAGGAAAGCTCGCCGCTGGAGTGAGTGGGTGGCCTCCTGTCCCTCCTTAGACCCTGGGATAGACCTCCTCGAGCTGGCACCTTGGAGGGCGGACCAGGCGGGGGGCGAGTCCCGGGCTTGGGCAAGCGCCCTGTGTGCCTTTCTCTCCAACCGCAGCTGGATTTTCCTGCATCTCATCCTCTCCCTCGGTTTCCGGGGATTGGCGCTCTGGAAACCTCGGGGCTTGTTTACAGGATGCAGCGGGCTCCACACTGGGAGGCCCGGCTGTGCTGTGCCAGGGGCTCAACCCCTCTGAGGAGGAGGAGCCAGCCTAGCAGAGCCCACAGACTGGCCTCTGTGTGCCTCAGTTTCCTCATCTACCAAGTGGGGATGATTGCAGAGCTGTGACAGGGTCGTGTGGTATATAGCCTTGCGTGGCGTGGCTCATAGGGAGTGCTCGCTGAGTGTTTGTGGCCACTGGTAGCCAGACGGTGGCCACAGGCAGGCCCGCTTCGAGGGCCGGTGTGAGTGGGATGGCTGCCTCGCCGTCAGTGGTGGAGGAGCAGTCGGTCTGGGGATGGGCACCGTAATTGGCACTGGGTTTGCCCCAAACCCCCACTTAGCACCCGTAAGTACAGGGCCCCTCTGTGGTTAGCTGGGAAGATGGGCTGTGGGGGCTCCAGGAGACGTGCTGTGCTCTCCAGACCCCTAACCCATTTTGTTGGGGACCCCAAGAGAGCTAAGGCCACTCCCCAGGACAGACAGACAGACACACATCCAGGGCAGGCCCTCAGTGGGATCCCTGCCCCCTCAGCTGCCAGGGGAGACCTGAGTCAGCAGGTCTGCGGCCCGAGGCGGGGCTGGCGGCCGCCACAGGGACAAATTGGAGGGTTGCGATCAGAGCGCATAGTTTTCCACTTGCGTCTTCAGATTCCCCTCCGAGCGAGCCTGTCGCCCCTGGCCGGGTCCGCGCACATCTGGAAAAGCGCGAGGTGCGTGTGGGGAGCAGGCTGCCGGCCGGCCCTGGCCCTCTGCCTGGGGGTTCCGTGGCTGCAACCAGGAAGCTGGGGGCAGGGTCTCTGGGACTTTGGCCTGAGGTCTCTGAGAGGGGACCCTCCAGCTCTGGCCCATCTGCTGGACAGAACAACTTAGGAGCTGGCACAGCGGGGTCCAAAGGCAGCAACGGTAGGTTGTTCAATGTACAGTCTCGGGCATGTTGCTAAACCTCTCTGGGCCTGTTCCCTCGCCTGTGTGGTGAGGAGAGCAGTGCCAGCGGGCGGGCTTCCTGGGCAGATCCTGAATGGGTTCTGTTGGCTCGGTGCCCAGTGGAGGGCGTCCCTGTGGCCCTGTCCCCTTCTTCCCTCTGAGTCCCCGTGGCGGGCAGAGCAAGTAAGAGCAGCCTGAGTCTGAAACCCAGCTCAGCCCATCTGCGGCCCCAGTGACTTCTGTTCTGAGATTGACCCTTAGGGCCTGTGGGCCTGCCCGGGCGGGTGGGGGAGGAGCTGTGGAGCAGCCCTCTCTCTGAGCATGCACCTCTGGGTCCCTGTCTGTCACAGGCTTTAGTCTGTGGTACTCATAGTCCTCAGCCTCTGGGGTCAGGCAGGAAAATCACTTTTGCATCTGGTGTTATTTTGGAAACGAAACACAGTTTTGTGCCTTGAGGGCCAGTGGGGCATTTGAGCTGCCTGGTGGGCAGGGGCAGCCTACTTGGGGTGTGGGACGGAGTGGGGGGAACCTGCTGAGCAGACCCTGGCCCCTCCCCCTCCCACCCGTGGTGCATCTGGGGAGGAGGGCTGGGGAGCAGCTGGCAGCCAGGCTCCGGGAGCTTCCAGGGAGCTTCCCAGACAATTAGCCATCTGATGCCCCTCGGTGGGGGGCCCCGTGCGCACACCTCCTGGGACAGGGAGCTCACCGCCTCACAGCCTGGGCAGCTCTGACCTCGGGAAGTCTTTCCCGCTTGGGACTGGCCCTCTCTTCCTGTGATATCTCCCTACACAAGCGCACACACTGGGGGGCTGGTTCTGTGCACCGACCCCACCCCGTCTGCCGCTGTGTCCTGGCGCAGCCTGCAATGGTCAGGACTCCTGAGGCTGAGGATGGGTCTCCAGTCCCCACCTCACCTCCTTCCCCTTCTGGACAGGCCCTGGCTGTCCCTGCCCCTCTCTGGGCAGGACCAGAGCCAAGTACAGTGTAGGGCAGGAGGTCCTGGGCAGGGTGGAGCCAAGCGGCTCCGGCCCTGGCTCTGGGCACTACCCAAAGCACACATGGGTTCTTCGGGAAGCTGCTTTACCCCTTCACTCCTGGGACTCCCCACCGCCTCAGCCCTGCAGGCCTGCCCCCCCCCCCCCACCCTGCCCCTGGCTGCTCTCTTGCCCATTCCCATCGGTCTTTGCGTGGGAGTTGAAGACCTGTACTGTGCCTGGCACCATGGCAGGTGCTCAGTAGACCTCCTCACGTGCAGCCAGCTAACATGCACCCTGGAGGTGCTGCCCACCCGATAGAGGGGAGCCTGGCTGATTCGTTTCCCTCCAGGTCGTTGGTGAGGAGGGCGCTCACTCGGCGAGGTTGGCACTTGTCCTCAAAGAGCTCAGAGCCAGGCAGAGAGACTGTGTGAGCACAGGCAGCCCCGCCGACAGTGGAGAGGCTGAGCACCTCCGGTGTGCCAGGCCTGTGCTAGGCCCTGGGCACACAGCAGTGAGTAGGCGGACAGCCCAGGCAGGAGAGAAGCAAAACAAACAGATGAAGATGTCTAATGGTCAGAGGCCAGAGGATAAAACTGGGAGAGATGAGAGAGTGATTGGGGCGGAGGGGGCCGCGGGAGCTGGCGGGTCAGGAAAGGCCCTTCTGAGGTGTCCATTGACTGAAGAGTGGAAACGCTCATTGTGGTGCCTCCCTACAGTGGAAGGTTAGGCAGCCATGAAAAGGAATGCCATGCTGACACGTGCTATGATGTGGACCAACCTGGACCACGTGCTCAGTGAGATGCACCAGGCGTGAAAGAGCAGAGCATGTGGCTCTGTCCATGTGAGTGTCCACAGGAGGCAAGTCCACAGAGACAGCAAGTGGATAAGTGGTTGCCTACAGCTGGGGCAGGACAAATGGAGAGTGACCACTTAATGGTCAGAGTTTCTTCTGGGGAAGATGAAAATGTTCTAAACTTAGATGGTGGTGATATTTGCGCACTCTGTGAGTATACTGAAGTTGTTGAACTGTACACTTTCAATGGATTTTATGGGATGTGAATTATATCTCAATAAAACTATTTTTTAAAAAAGGCCTGTTTTGGGGGTGGCCTTGAGTTGAGAGTGGCAGGAAGGAGTGAGCTCATGAAGACCTGGGGACGAGCATGCCAGGTAGAGGAGTGAGCAGGTGCAAAGGCCCTGAGGTGCCTGCATGCCCGACATGTTTGAAGAACTCAGAGGAGGCTGGGCAGGGCCTGGGAGGGGAGGAATGTGTAGCCACCATGGTCGGCAGGGCCAGCTCCTTTCGAGGGCTCAAGAGCACCCTGGGGCAGGGGAGAGACAGGCGGGGTTGAGCAGGATGGTGACACGACGTGCTTTCTGTTTTAAACAATCTCTGGAGCTGCTGTGAGGCAATGGGACTGTGGAGAGGGAGGGGCGGGCTGAGGGGACCCAGAGACCAGTCAGCGGCGGTGACCACTGTCTGGAAGAAGGACGATGAGTGATGCCAAAGGAGACAGACTGGCAGACTGGCAGTGGGAGTTCAGCTGGGGACCAGAGCCCTGGGGGAGGGGCCCAGGCATGGTCTCCAGGAATGCGGGTGGCCGGCAGAGGGGCAGTGGTGAGAGGGCTCCCCAGGTGACCCCACTGGTGCGGGATGGAGAGCTGAGTGCATGGGGGCCTCAAAGATGCGCTCCCCTCCCCCAGGTCCTGTTGGGGCCAGAGCTGCCGTCAGAGTCAGTAGGGCGGCCTCTCTCCAGGGCCACCTGTCATGCGCCTTTGTCCGGCCTGCTCAGGCTGGCCCTCAGTGAGAGTGTCGGCACCCGTGTGACCAGAGACCCAGCCAGCCTGGTGCCCGAAACTCGAGTGGCCCCGAAACGCGATCAGCCGCCAGAGACTGGCTGGGCAGGGAGCTGTATTATTTATTGACCGGAGCCTCTGGGCCTGCCAGGTGAGGCCATTCGGACTGGCCAGGTCCTGAAGGAGCCCTCGGACAGTGTCCGGGGCCCAGGCGTAGGGGGGCGGGGGCCCCAGGGCGCCTGGCACCCTCTCCCCGGGGCGTGGCTTCCTGGACACCGGCTGAGCAGGGAGGAAGTCAGACGTCAGGCTCCACAGCAGGGAGGGTCCGCAGCTGGTCCCCAGGGGCCGCTGGGCAGGCCCGTGCCTCTGCCGTGCCTCCAGGAGGACCTCCGCCCTCTCCCCCGAGACACTGTGAGTACCAGCGCCTGTCGGGGGGGCGGGGGTTTGGCCGCCTGAGAAGCCTGTGGGGCTGCCCACCGACCAACCTACCGGCAGGGCAGCCTGCGTGGTGCGGTCTCCGCGGCTCTCGTCGCCTTCCCGCTCTTTCTTGGAACAGTTTTTCTACGCCCTCCCCTCGCTGCCTGGATGGCACGCAGGCCGCCGCGCTCCGGACCCCAGGTGTTTCCCGCAGCTGCTGGAAGGGCGGCCTGGGCTGCAGGAGGGAAGTCCTTGCCTTTCGCTCCCCTGGGCGTTAGACGGGCCCCAGGCCGGGAGGAAGGTCTGGGGCCCCTCAGCCCCCTCAGGCCGATTGGTTCTTTGCCTGGGGCTCTCACAACCACCCTGAGAAAGAGGGACTCTTGGCCACGCCCATTCAACAGCTGGGTAAACTGAGGCCTCCAGAGGTCACACAGCTGCCCTGGGCCCGGAGTGCAGTGGGTACAGTCTCCTACCCACTGCTGCTCCTCACCCCGAGGAGCGTGGGCTTTGAGCCCTGGGCGCTCGGGCAGAGCGAGCGGAAGCTTCCCCAGGCTCCAGGACCTAGGATTCCCGACCGTCTGGCAGTCCATCGAGGTCAGCTTTGTGCTGAGAGGATGCTGCCTTGGGCAGGTCTCCCCAAACACTCCCTGGGTCATGTCCCCCTCTGTGCAGTGGCCCAGTGTGTCCCATCAGGAGCCCCCATGAGACGCTGATGACTTCAGCTCCTTTCTGAAATGATCAGAGTGGGGCGTTGAGGACCTGCAGATCTCAGGGCCAGGAGGGACTTGGGGCAGGGTCCCCTGGTAGATGGGCAGCCCTGGACACACGGAATGAGATTCGGTGAGGCTGTTTGGTGCTCTCCCTCGGGAAATCCCCTTTAGCGAGACGGGGAACTGGGGCCATCTGCGCCTCGGAGATTCCCTACTGACTCTTGCTTCCCCATCTAACCTCCCAACAATCCTGGGAAGGAAATAACTGTCACCATTGGTTATGTGGCGACTCAGGCCCAGGTGTCAGGACACCTGTGCAATGTCCCCAAACGGGCAAGTTGGGGAGCTGGGGCCTGAACTCGGAGTGAGTCCCACCCCCTCAGTGTGTCATGCAGCCTCTGGAATGCGGGGAACAGGGGTGAATGATCACCTGACTGCCTCATCACTGGGTCTCAGTTTTTCCGTCTGCAGTGGCTCGGACTCCAGTGTAAGGAGGGCTGTCTGTCCCACTGGCCTCAAGAGCCGGGGCTGGGGTCAGGGGTCAGGGGAGGCTTGGCTGTGGGAGTGAGAGCTCCCAGGGCTGCTGTCCCAACATGGGTCACCAAAGGCTTCCTCTGACCCATCCGTGGAGCTCCCTGATGACCCCAGTGAGCCAGGGGGCCATGAGAGGACCGCAGGTGGTGAGGCAGCTCAGGGCCCAGAGCTCCGGCCCCCAGCTCAGTGGTCTCCAGCCCTGCGTTTGCTGGGCTCTGGGGTGTAAGCTGAGGAGCCGGGGACCCACCAACGCCTTTCTGAGGGGGAGGCCCATTCTGTCCTGAGGGTGGGACAGAAACAGCGTGACCAGGAGCCAGGACAGCTGGGCTCTGGGGCAGGCATCCCTGCTGGCTTGCTGGGGCCCTCAGACAAGCTCCTTTCCCTCCGAGGCTGCGTGTCCTCACCTGCGATCCGGCTGGCTGGAGTCGGGAGCCTTGAAGCACTCCAAGACTCCGTGCAGAGTTTCAGGCTCATTATGTGTTCATGTATTCATTCGGTCATCAGACAAACGTTCATTGAGCACCTATGCGTGCCAAGCACTGTCTTGCCTTCGAAGATACAATAGTGATAAACAAACCAAATAAAAGGCAGGAGAAGGGGGCAGGCAGCTGGGGAGGGGCACCTGGCCCACGTGTTTTATTTTCATGGCTAGATATGACCCATTAGAAAACAAAGCCAGCCAGCGCGCCATATTCATCACCTCACAGATGTCACTGCTCAGGGTGAAGCGGAGTTAACAGATTAAAAAGTGGGTGGATGTGAAGTCAGTGTGCAGAGCAGCTGGCGGCCCGAGAGGGCCAGAAGCCCGCGCAGCTGTGGGACTCCTGGGGCTCTAAGCGGATCATGGCGAACGGGGCTGAGCGTCACTACTGCACAGCCGAGAGGAATCTGGGCTTTGAAGGGACCTGGCCATCCACAGCCACTCCTTCTCCTGAAGCTTCTGGAAGTCCCCTGACCGAGTCCCTGTTATAACATGACCGTCCTCAGCGTGGCTCTGCTGGGAGGTCCTTCACACGCCACCATCCCGTGGGACCCCTCCTGACCCTCCCAGCAGGAAGCGGCTGTGCGGACGTTGGGGTCCAACAGGTGCCCGTCCAGGCCCAGCTCGGCACTCCCCCGTGCAAGGCTGCTCAGGTGGCGCCTTCCCCAAGCCCAACTCGTGTGAGCACAAAAGGAGATAGTTTCATGGTCACCAAATAAGTTCCAGTTGGTGGCTCTCTCCTCCTGCCCCTTCCCTTGCCGCACCTTGAAGAGCCCATGTCCATGGAAGCATGAGAGTCTTCCTTAGGCCTGGACACTTTCCCGATGACCCTTTCTCCTGGGGATGGGTCTGTGTAGGGCACCCAGTCCAGGGACCTGACCGGTCCTCGCATCTCCTGGAGGCCTGCCAGCCTCGTCCTAACCGGAGCCCCCTCCCCTGGGCTTGGAGCGAGTAGGGGCTGTGTGGGACCCCTACCCCCACCATCAGAGAGCTGGGGCAGCTCGGCCTGCAAGCCCCCTGCCCAGAAGTGGGCTTACTGCCAAGATGGGAGGACTGGCCAGGCGTGGGCAGAGTGTGTGTGGAGCGCCATGTGGCCCGAGTTGGGGCAGGGGAGGGCAGGTGGGAGGGCCCACACTGTGGCCTCTGCTCTCTGAGTCCTGTATGGGCCGGGCCAGTGTGAGGCGCCCTTTGATCTTCACTGCAAGTCTGTGAGGGAGGGACTGTTAGCCCCATTTGGCAAATGAGCAAACCAATGTCCAGAAATCCAAATTAATGTGACTTCAGCTGCTTCTGGGAAAGAGGTCAGAGGCCTATGTCCAGGCAGAGCAGGGTGTGCGGGCCGTGCCCAGCTGTCAGCTGGGCCTGGAATCCAGGGCCGGGACAGGTTTCTGGGGTGCGGTCAGGCTGCTAGAGTAGGTGGAGAGCCCAGACTTTAGTGTGAATCTGTCAGATCTGTGGCCTCGGGCCTGTCAGGCTACCCGGCCGAGCCACAGTTTGTCAGTGAGGGCCCTTCTAGTTGCAAGTGACAGAAAATCCCAATCAAACAGGCTTATGCAGAAAAGGGGCCTGGTTGGCTCATGGAAGTGAAAAAGTCTAGGCGGTAACTAGCTTCAGGAATGGCTGGATCCAGGGATTTAATTAATGTAATGGGCTTGGACTTTTCGACTCTCCCCTCTGCTTTCCTCCCTACCAGCTTCACTTTGAGGCAGGCTGTATCCATGTGCGGTCCCTGGCTCTGTGGCTGGCATGGATGGAGTGCTCCTTAACCCTGGGACAGGTCAGCTGCAGGGACCAGGCTGCAGTGAACAACACACTGTTTCTGTCTTGGGGAGGTTGACAGTGCCCTAGGGGAGATGGGACAAGAAAAGAGGAAGTTGCCCCACAGGGCCCTCAGGGCTGACACAGGGGTGGGCTCCAAGGCCTGTGAAACCCAGAGGAGGAACATCAGAGTTCAAATCTGGGCGAGTTCCCCAAAGGCTTCCTGGAAGAGGTGGCAGCTGAGCTGGATTTTGAGGGCAAAGCAGGAGCTGACCTGGGGAATGAGAGGTGAGGGAGCGGGAGCCCTTGGGGCCCGCCTGGGGCTCGGGCTGTCCAGGATCCGCACACAGTGGGGCTGGCCTGGCTGTGGAGTTCCAGGTGGGGCTCAGAGGTCAGGATGGGTGCCTGTGCAGGGCAAGGGGGCCACTGGGCCTGTGCGTGGGTGAAAAATGGCCTGGCCTCAAGGCTGTGAGGACAGGAAAGAATGAGCAGTTAGTAAGCACCTACTGTGTGCCCATAACTTTGCATCTGTTGCCTCATTCCAGCCACACAACAGCCCCTGGAGGGTCTTCATCTCCAGGTTACAGAGGATGAAACAGGTGCCAGAACAGTGCCTTTTCTAAAGGAGTCAATCAAACACATTACCCTGCAGACTCAGAATTTGGGACGCACCCATTGGCCAGGCTCAGTGGCGTCTGATCTGCCATCAAGATGCCTCCCATGGCAGGGACATATGGGGAAGTTGACACGTTCAAAACACTTGTGTATTGAAACACCTTCCCAGCAGACTAACCGCCACACCTCTGGTCGCAGCGGCAGCCGGAAGCAAGCACTGCATCTGAAACCCACGCCTGTAAAACAAGGGGACCGGCATTGGTGGGAACTGCGAGGCCAAAGACCCCGTGCCGAAGCGGGTGTGGACAGCCACCTGCTCATGAGCAACCGCAGAAGCCAGCTGGTCCTGAGCTGTAAGCAGCACAGTTTTAAACCACTTCTGAGCTGCCTCCAAACAGTGTTCATGCACAGCTGAGATCGGCCAAGGGGAAGGACGTGGTGGGACCAGGAAGATGGGGACCAGATCTCAGCTCCCCACTTGGTTGCTGTAACCCCTTGGGCAGCCCCTACCTCTCTGCGCCTCAGTTTCCTCATCTGTAAAGCGGGGATTGTATTTCACAGGGCGAGGATTAAATACCATTATGTGTGGGCATGCCCATGTGCAATGACATGGCCATGGCTTAATAAATATCAGTGATTATTATCGCCAAGTAAAAGAAATGTCCTCAGTTTGAATAGAACTTTTTTTTTTTTGAGGAAGATTAGCCCTGAGCTAACACCTGCTGCCAATCCTTCTCTTTTTGCTGAGGAAGACTGGCCCTGAGTTAACATCCGTGCCTGTCTTCCTCTGCTTTATATGTGGGACGTCTACCACAGCATGGCTTTGCCAAGCGGTGCCATGTCCACACCCAGGATCTGAACCGGTGAACCCTGGGCAGCCCCAGCGGAAGGTGTGCACTTAAGAGCTGCGCCACCAGGCCAGCCCCTGAATAGAACATTTTAAAAAATTATCATTTTCGAAAACATGGAATTGAATGGTTCGTCCTTGGGAAATTGTCTGGTCCAGACTATCAGCCCCCTGAGGACAGGTCCTGGGTCATTCAGCCTCTGCCCGTTAGGCCCAGAGTTCAGGAAATGCACTTGATGAGTTAAAACCAAATTTTGAACTTGTCAAATCCCACGTCAATCCAAGGTGTTCATTTCTTAAATGATACAGTGAGACAGAGTTTTTTGAAGAGGAAAATGAAAAAACTGTTGAACTATACCCTAGGATATAATTAGAGAGTGGTGGGAGGCCAGAGGCAGACGCCGCTGGCTGTTCCGAGGGATGGAGGGCTGTTTAGGGAGATTTCTGGGGGAGGTGCCGTCGGAGCCGGGTCTGGAGTGTGAGCAGGAAGTGGCCAAGTGGAGAGAGTGGAGAAGACGTGGAGGGGAACCTTCAGGTTGAGTCCCTGTGGTGTGTTTGGGGAACAGCCATCAACCTTGGGTGGCCTGGCGCCTGGGAGGGATGAGCCGGAGCTGAGACCAAAAAGGAAGGCAAGTGGGGCCTGGAGTCTAGGGTCCCAGCCTCCTGCTCTGGGCACAGAGGAGCCATCTGAGGTTTTGAGCAGGGAGGTTGTATTAACCGGTACTCTCTTGGTTGAAGTGATAAAAACAAACAAAAAACCCAGACTGTCTTGAGCCAAAAGCTGAATTTATTGTCTTCGATTTCTAAGACAGACAGGGCTTCAGGTACAGTGTGATTCAGGGACTCAAACTGTGTCTCCAGACACCAGTGTCTTTTTCTCTTCTTTCGTCTCTCATGACTTTGTTCCCAGGAGGCCTCTCTTCTCATGATGGCCTCGGCAGCTCCAGGCTTACAATAGTGTTATAGCTAATAACCCCAGCGGAAACAGTTCCTACAGAATTCCCAGAGCAGACACTGGTCTAGCTTGGGTCACATGCCCATCCCTGGACCGACCCCTTTGGCAGGGGCGGAGTCCTCTGGAGTTCGGGAGAGTTAGCTGACACAATTAGATGCCCTGGGAGTGAGGGAGGAGCACTCACCAAAGAAAGCTAGAGTGCCGTCCCGAGGCGAGTGGGAGGCTGGGCTGGCAAGACACGCGAATCACCACTGTGATCTGGCGCGGCCCGCCAGGCGCTGCACTAAGTGACAGGACGCGCCATCCCCTTCTGTCGGCCCCATGAGGGAGGGTCTCTCACGACCCCTCTTCTGCAGATGAGAAGACCGAGGCTCAGGGAGAGACAGTCACTTGCCAGTTAGCAAATGACCTCAGGCGACATCTGCTGGACCCCAAATCCCAGGCTCTTAGCCACCTGCTGCGCCGCCTGGCAGGAGTCCCCCCTGAGTCAGAAGAGGCTGCCGCGGGAGCCTGGATGGAGCACGGACGGGCGGGGAGCCGGAGGCAGAGGGGCAGGAGGCTGGTGTGTATGTCCACAGACAGACGTGTACATGCCTAGTAGTTATTTTGCACGCTGGTTTCTGCCTGGGCTGGTCTCAGCAGGAGGATCAGGGGCTGAGGCTCCTGGGCCTGGAGGCTGGGCTGGGCTCGGGCTGTGGGCACAGGGGCATTTCCTGGGGAGCTTCCGGAGGAAGCAGTCAAAGGGGGGTCACCACCCACCTGGCTCACGGCCAGGGTGAGGAGCGGGCGCGATGGGGAAACAGCCACTCCTCACTTCCCTTTTCAGCCCTAAGACTTCCCAGACAAGAGTCCCCCTCCCTGATGATGTCATACCATGTCAGAGGTCATCCTGCCCACACCCTCGTTGCACAAAGGGGAAACAGAGGCAGTGGGGTGTGGCACGCCTTAACCTTGCCATCATCACGTGGGGAAGTCTGGCGGCCTGAGCACGAGTCCTGGGTGGGCTGCTGCCTTGCCTAGGCCTGGGGCGCATCACATGGATGCTCTGGGCCTGGCTTTTGCTCTGCAAAATGGACCTATAATCCCCTCGCAGAGCGGGCAAATGAAAACCCTGGGAGAGCACCTGGCCCCCTGCCTGGCACCTTGCAGGTGTCACTAAATGTTGTCTGTGACGATTCCTTTGTAAGGTGAACTCTCAGAGGGATGAACGGCTATAGATCCTAAGAAAGTTGGGCTTGATGACCCAGCTGTCTTGTGTACAAGCTGTGTGGCCTTGGGCAAGTCATTTCACTTCTCTGGGCCTCAGTTGCCTTATCTGGGAAATGGCTTACTAAGCACCACCTCAGGTCGCTGAGAGGCTTAGGGAATGCCCACCCCATGGGATGTCATTTTCTGGTGAGTCTCCTTCCCACCGGGCAGTTGGACACCCCTTTCCCCCCACGGTTTCCCTTCCTGCCCTGGGAGTAGGTCAAGTGAGTTGTTCTACTAATAAATCACTCAGCTAATATCTACTGAGCACCTACTGTATGCCAGGTGCTACTCAAAACAGTCAGGAAGTCAGACAGGATACCCTCCCCCTGGGACTGACGTTAAGGGGCTGGGGGACAGAAGATGAGTCAGCTACGGTGGGACCAGACGGTGCTATGAGGAGGAGAAGGCAGGTGGCTGGGGGATGACTTGGTGGACGCCACTTCAGCCAGGCCGTCAGCAGGAGCCTCTCTGAGGAGGGGACCAGTGGACAGGAGGTGGCCAGCAAAGATGCGGGATGGGCTTGGTGGCAGAGGGCAGAGCAGGTGGACAGCTGCCCAGGAACTGGGGCTCCAAGGAGAGAGGGCAGGGGCCTTCCGGCACCCCCTCTCAGGGGAGGGCATCTGGATAGGCTGGACCCACCTCCACCGGGCGTGAGGGCTGGGCTCCATGCTAGGGGATGTCCCACCTCGTTCGTTAAGCATTTGCTGAAGGCAGGGCCAGCTGAGGCCCACCTCTGAGTGGCGATGGGGGAGGGGCAGTGTCCAGCAGCCTGGTGGTCACGGCCACCTGTCCTGCTTGGCCGTGGAGCCCAGACTGAGGGTGGGGGTGATGGTGGTGGAGGGGCGCCACAGGGAGAAGCGGCCTCAGGCCCAAACTTCAGAACCACCGAGAACCACATAAGTAACCACATTTTCTCTTTGCACATAGACACAACCCCAGCTCTGCCCCGACTCCGTGTGCCCAGGGCAGGCCACTGCCCCTCCCTGGGGCTCCAGCCTCCTCTGGAGACACAGTGACACCCGTAATAATAACAGCTGGTGGTGGTGGTGCGTCTGTGTGTGCTGGGCACTGTCAGCCCTTCAGATAGACCATGTCGTCCTCTGGGGTCTCGTGTTGTCACAGGGGCTTTTCAGTGCGGGGGTCTGCTGGGCAGGGCTGAGACCCGTATGCAAAGACTTTGTAACTGGATTCTAGGATGACTTTGTGCAGGAAATGCAGTCTCTTTCTGTCCAAAAAAATCTGGTGCCTACATCCTGAAGATGTTTGTCCCTAAAAGTGTCCTGCCTCGTCGTGAGTCCTGTCAGTGCCGGCTCGTTCCTGGCTGTAAAAAGCAGACACGGGTGGTGGCTCTCTGAAATCCCCTCACCGAAGGGGAGACACATGTGCTACCCCAGAGCCAGTCAGATTTTCTGCGGCACTCATAACTTTATGGATGAAGAAACTGAGCTTCAGGTCAGGTCCCTTGGCCAAGCTTATTCAGTGTTGTCAGAGGTGGAATGTGAACCCAGGCTGGGGGCACGTGGAGCCCACAGGAGCTCCATGCCAGGCACTGCTGCTCTGTCCATCTCAGGCGAGGTCAGACGGAGGGACAGCGGCTCCTGGCCCACTGGAGAGGCTGGATGGACTTACACAAGCACGGTGTCACCGCCCTCTGACTGGCTTCCCTGCAGTACAGAAAGTCAGAGTGGGAAGGCCTTTCAGAAACCCTCCAGCTGTTCTCCCACAGGCCCAGGGATTCTGTGAGTTTAGCCAGGGAGGGGAGTCAAGAGGGGTACCGATGACAAGCTGAATGTGCTGGGGCTCCTGACCAAAGGCGACAGGGTAAGAGGTGGGGCCCCAGAAACAGGGAGAGACATCTACGCTCAGCCCCAAGCTTCAAACAGCCAGGACCTACGTCACAATCCTCTTTTCCTCTGCAAGCGCAGCTACCCCAGAGAAGCAGGCCACAGAGAGCCCCTCAGGACTGCATCCTGGAACCCCGACACCCTCCTCCGTGATGCAGCAGCACAGACTAGCGGGACAGCTGGGGGGCCTGAGGAGGCTTCCAGTGGCAGCAGTAATGACAGGCCACTCTGTGAGTGCCGAACACGTGTCACGCTGTACCGTGTGCACCAGAACCGTCCCAGCTCCCGCCTCATTTACCACTCACGGCAGTCCCATCGAGTAGGAACAGGTGCCCTGTTTTGCAGATGGGGAAACCGAGGCAAGTCAAGTGACTTGTCCATGGTCCTTGCCAGGCGGAAAGTGGCAGCATCAGAATTGGGACCCAGAATTGGGCTTTCCTTTGGCATTTGGAGGGTTGACTGTGGTGGGGGAGGGGGTAGGTGGGGAGAGGCTCGCAGGCTCCCTACCCCCAAGGAGGCTGAGCCTGGCATCTGCCCTCCTCTCAGATGGCAGCTGCCCCCAGCGGGTGGCCCCACCACCCCATCACCTGGGTGACTGAAATGGCCATTGAGCCCGCTACGGTAGAAGGGCCCCCCTCATGCACCTGGATGCTGTGTGTCAACTGAAAGCGGGGTCCTTTGCTGACAGCTCCACAACCCTCTGCCAGGGGTCTGCGTCCCCACCCTCACCGCATGAAGATGCATGGTCCCAGTCCCCAATGTGGCAGCCTCCTCCTGGCCTCTCCTCGTGACCACGGCTGGGAGTTGGAGGCCTGTCTGCCACCCATGGCAAGACCCCCAAGGGCTTTGTAACCCGTACTGTCAATGTACCAGGAGAGCCGGGCCAGAGGGGCCGCCCACCTAGAAACCCTCTGACCCTGGCTCGCCCAGCCCCACCTGGCACCCGTCAGACCCTGGCTCAGAGAGCAGACCTCAGGGGTCTCCCAGGGGCTGCTCCCCCAACACACTCAGTCTCTGTTCTGTTTAAAGGGGCAGGTGAGTTCCCCTGGGGGCTGTGGAGATGGCTTGTATGTCCCATGTTACCTCCAAGGATCCAAGGAATGTTTCAGAGCCGTGGGTCTGCTTCCTGCGACCCTGAGCTGGGCTGTGAGCTATGATACCCCAGGCAGTCTCTCTCATGATGAATGTGGCATGTGTGTTTCAGTTAGTATTTTCTGTGAACAAATACCCAAAATGTAGGGCTTACAACAGCATTCCTTTCTTACTGTGCCTGATGTTGTGGGTTGGGAAGTTGGGACAGTTCCGGTGGTCTTCCGAGGCTCACGGGTTCACTGCGGTCAGCTGGAGGATCAGTGACCTGGAGGGTCCAAGATGGCCTCACTCACAGGGCTGCAGTTGGTGCCAGGGCACCTCAGTTCCCCTCCTCGTGGCCCCTTGCCCAAAGGGCAGACCGCCTTCTTTATATGGTGGTCCCCTCGGATCCCCTCCATGCAGCCCCCCAGTGGACAGGCCAGCTTCAGTCCTGGTGATCCCCTTGGATCCCCTCCATGCAGCCCCCAGTGGACAGGCCGCTTCCGTCCACGGCAGTCTGAGGGCCGCGTTCTAAGAGGATGAAGCTGGAGCTGCAAGACGTCCTGAGGGCCAGTCCCCAAACTGGCTCAGCTGTCATGTCTGCTGCATTCTATTGTGCAAAGAAAGTCGCGTGGCCAAGGGAGGAATGGACCCCACCTGTGGATGGGCGGAGGAGGGGACAAGTCCCATGGAGGAGGGGCCTGGGCACCAGGATGGGGGGAGTTTGTGGCTATATTTTGCAATCACAGTGCGTATCATTGGGATTTTGCTGGGTTCTTATCTTACAAAGGTTGGGGCGAGGGGAACAAGTTCTAAAGTCATTGTATATGAAGGAAAAACTACCCTGGTAAGATGGCCCTTGAAGACCCCTTCAGTTGCCCGTGAGTGCAGAGTCCCTGGGTTGTGTACCCCACCTTGCAGGGAGCTCTGTGTCCACGGACGAGCGCGAGTCCCTGAGCCAGACCAGGTGAGGGAGCCAGGCTGGCCCAGGCCCTGCAGCGTCTGTGGATGCTGGGAATGGGTGGGGTCTCAGCTGGCGGCTCACCTTCCAAGTGGGCTCCATTCTGTGTCACTGTTAAGCACCATAGTTGTGCCCAGGACAGAAGCCATGAGCCACAGGTGGCTATTTAAGTTTTAACTAATTAAAATCAAATAAATTTTTAAAAAACTCAGCTCCCCATTCTCACTAGTGACATTCTGAGTGCTCAGGGGCCACAGAGCTAAGAAGCGGAGAGCCAGGAGTCAGCCGGCTGGAGCCCAGCTCAGCCCCTTCGTCCAGCTGCCCTCCTAGCCACCCACCTTCCTGGTCACCCCGGCCCTGCCCTGGCCGCCGGAGACTCAGAAGTAACTGCCTCACCCCACGTGCTGCCCTCGAGGGGCTCCAGGTCTGCTGAGGGCAGGTGGGCTGGTAACACGCAGTACGTGCTGGGCACCCTTCCTGCTGGGCCTGACTGTGACCACCCTGACCTCAGGGCAGCCAGAGCCTGAGAGATGAGCTGAGGGGGAGCCCTTGGAGCAAGCCGCGTCCCTCCCCACCAGGAAGCAAGGGGCTCCTCGCGCACTGCCCGCGCTTTTCCAGTAAAGGGAGGATGGCTTTTCATCATCAAAACTTGTGAGAAGCCTCCCTCCCCGCCCTCGCACACAGCCCCAGACAGGAGGGTTAGTGTGCACGACTGAAAAACTGCAATAAGCCACTAAGAGCCATTTTGGATGAATTTGAAGTCTATGAATTTTATTCATCGCAGCAGCATCTGTTTTGGTTTGAAAGATGTTGATGTGTGAAACAGTATTTTTTTGGTTTACCAGCCATGTTGGGTGTGCATATGGGATGCAAGATCCCCTAAAATAATTCAGGAGCTCCCCACTTGGGAATCCCCGAAACCTCCAGGAGCAGGTCTCTCTGAGCAGTGCCCAGGGCGGTAGCCACCTCCTGCTGTTCCTGGGGCCCGAACTTTGGTTAGCCCCACGCTGGTTTTGTGGTGGGAGCGGAGTGAGGTCCCCTCTTGACATCCCTTCTCCCCATCCCTTCACACTCAGCCTGCAGCCGCCCTCCGCAGCTCCTGCTCTTGCTGGTTCTGTCCTGAGCTCTGCTGGTCTGCGATGGCCCCACAGGTTTGCTCACTCCCTCTAGGCTGTGGGCCCCAGTGTTCAACAGCTGTGACGCTCTTTGCTGCCTGGGGACAGACTCCGCCTTCCTTATAATCCAAGGGAACAGGGATGATTCAGACACCATCCGTGCCCTCCAGGGCTCTGTATCTAGTGGGAGGCTGAGGGGTCGCCACATCCTCTTCCCCCTCCTGCAGGACCCTCCCCGCACCCCACCTGCTCATCAACATCCGTCATCAGCACCCCACGAGGGCAGGGATCTGTGTGTGTGTGGCTGACCTCTTGCACATCATAGGTACTCGGCAGTATTTATTGCATGAATGAACGAATGAATGCCTGCAAGCTGTGGGGCACGCAGGCACCTGTCCCAGCTCTGCCCTCTGGCTTCTGGCTGTGTCTTCTCTTTGGGGGTCCCACAGACATGTGATGAGCAGGGGCCCCCCGTGGCAGCTGTGTTCACAACTAGATCAGTGCGTTTTCTCCTTTGGGCATCCATGGATTTATTCTCAGGGGTCTTCAAGTTCCACACAATAACTTTTTCGTGTAGATTCTTTATAAGTTGTAAGAGTTAGTTTGAAATAATTTCAATCTTAAAGCAGACTTGCAAGAATAATACAAAACAAGTTTCTCCCATGTACCCTTCACCCAAATTCACCACTAGTAACATTTTGCGAAATTTTACTCACAAAAACATTTATTTCTCCCAGAACTATTTGAGAAGTCGTTGCAAACACGCAATATGACTTCTACTCCTGAATAATACCTCAGCATATATTTCCTGAGAGCAAGGATATTCTCTTCTATAACCATGGTCCAGAAGCCAAACTCGGGAAATTTACCATTGACAGGATGCTTAGCATCTAATATACGATTTATAGTCTCACTTCACCAGTTGTCCCAGTAATGTCCTTTATATCAAGTTTGTACCCCAATCTAGGATCTGCCATTGCATTTAGTCATCATGTGTTTTCCTGAAGCTTTATCAAGGTATAATTTACATACCATAAAATTCACTCATTTTAAGTGTACAATTTCACAATTATTAGTAAATTTACAGAGTTGTATAACCATCACAATTTTATTTCAAATCATTTCCATCTCCCTGAAAAGAAACCTTATGTCTATTTTCTGTCACTCTCTTGTCCCACCCCTGGCCCCAGCAACCACTCATCTACTTTCTATGGCCATAGATTTGCCTTTCTGAGCATTTCACGTAAGTGGCATCACTCGGCACAAGGTTGTCAGGGTTCACCCATGTTGTAGAATGTGTCAGTACATCATTCCTTTTTACTGCCGAATAATAGTCCATTGTGTGGCTGTGCCACGTTTAGTTTATCTGTTGTGTCCAACTGACAGACATTTGAGTTGTTTCCACTTTTTGGCTGCTATGAATAATACTGCTATGAATATTCGCATACAAGTTTTTATGTGGTCTATATTTTCATTTCTCTTGAGTAGATACCTGGGAGTGGAATTGCAGGGTCTTATAGTAACTCTGTGTTAAACTTTTTAAGAAACACCCAACTGTTTTCCAAAGTGACTGCATTGTTTTTCATTTCCACCGGAAACGGAAACGAATGAGGGTTCTGATTTCCCCGCATTCTCACCAACACTTGCTATTGTCTTTTTAATTCAGGCCATCCTAATGGACGTGAAATGGTATCTTACTGTGGTTTTGACTTGCATTTCCCGGATGGCTAATGATGTTGAGCATCTTTTCATGTGTTTATTGGCCATTCATATATCTCCTTTGGTGAAAGGTCTATTCAAAGCTTTTACCCATTTTAAAATTGTATTGTTTTCTTATTATTGACTCATAAGACTTCTTTTGTATTCTAAGTACAAGTCTCTTTTTGGTTATATGATTTGCAAATATTTTCTCCCAGTCTGTGGCTTATATTTTCACTTTCTTGATGGTGTCTCTTGAGGTGCAGAAGTTTTGAATTTTGACAAAATCCAATTTATCAATTTTTTCTTTTATTGCTTATGTGTTTGGTGTCAAGAAATCATTATATCTAAGAAAAGTATCTCAGTTTTTTTTTTTTTTTTTTGGTGAGGAAGATTGACCCTGAGCTAACATCTGTTGCCAATCTTCCTCTTTTTGCTTGAGGAAGATTGTCCCAGAGCCAACATCTGTGCCAGTCTCCCTCTGTTTTGTATGTGGGATGCCACCACAGCATGGGTCTGCACTCGGGATCCAAACCAGCAAACCCTGGGCTGCTGAAGTGGTGCACATGAACTTAACCGCTACGCCACTGGGCTGGCCCCTAATATGCTTTTATATCTAAGAAATCATTTTATGTCTAAGAAATCATTACCGAACCCAAGATCACAAAGATTTACTCCTGTGTTTTCTTCTAAGAATTTTATAGTTTTAACTCTTACATTTAGAGCTTTGATCATTTTAAGTTAATTTTTATGTACGATGGGAAGGGTCCAGATGCAGCCTTTTGCATGTGGATAGCTGGTTGTCCCAGTGCTATTTGTTGAAGAAACTATTCTTTCCAATGAACTGTCTTGGCACCTTTATCAAAAATCAATTGACCACGATACAATAATCTTTTAAATGTTATTTTCGTGACCATGACAGCCCTCCCCCATCTTAATGAAAGCGTGTTCCAGATCACTGGGGTGACCCTCTGGAGCAGCTCTGCCACCTGAAGTCTGCGGCTGCCTTTCCTGTCGTTTCTACGAGCACGCAGCCCCTGAGGGACCCTCCCGTGTGGCGGCATTTTATGCTGGGTGCAGCGTTTGTTAAAGTGGGGTCTGGTGAACCCTACAAACTGTACTCTCAGGGATCCACCAGTTCTTAAGTCTGAGAAACCCTTAATATGGAGCCACTTCTCAGATGGGAAAGTAGAGGCCCAAACAGGGAAAGTTCCATGTCCAAAGTCATGCATCTGCGAGTGCCCACAGGCCAGCAGAGGCAGCGTGGGGCACAAGAGCCACTTGGAAGTCACCCACCTCCCTCCTACCTATAAAGTGGAGGGGGCCCCACCCATCTCAGAGAATTGCAAGGAATAGAGAGAGTGTGGGCAAAGAGCCCAGCACAGTGCCTGGCTGACACAGAGTGGGTGCCGACTAGTGGAGGTTCCTTACAGGCCTGTATGGTCCCCTCCACAGCAGCAGAGCAGCCCCGAGGGCCAGCGCCAGGCTCCAGCCTGCCCTCTGCCTCAGGCACCACCCATCCCCGTGTTTGTCCATCCAGTGGGTGCAGCTCTGTAGCAGGCCCTGTGCTGATGCTGGCAGAGCAGAGGGGACGCCACCCCTGCCCTCAGGATCTTCAAGCAGGTGAGCAGTCCCAGTAGCTGGCCGTTACAGAACAGCATGGCAGTTGCTATTTCTATTGTAATAGCTAACATGCACTGACTTTCTGCCACATGCCTGGCCCTGTTCTAGGCACTGTCTCAGCATGTACAGGGCACGGTGGGAGCCAAGATGTCTGGAGGAAGTGACATTTTTGCAGCTGGGTATAAAGGATGGGTTTGGACTTCAGCTAACAAAGAGACATAAGCATTCTAGGAATTTTTTGCCAATTTGATGGGTAAAAATGATATCTCATCATTATGGTTTGTGTTTCTTTATAAGTCAGGTTGTATATCTTTCTGTATGTTTATAGGCCATTTGTATTTTTTCTCTCAACTACCTAGTTAAATCAACTGGATATTTTTCTTTTGAGTTGTTTATGGTTTTTTCTTACTGATTTGTAAGAACTCTTTATCTACTGAGGAAACCAAGGAAATAATGTGTGCAAATACTCAGTGACGTAAAATAACACAGTGTGCTCCAAAGGCATTAAGTATTGCACAGCTTGACTTTGGAAAAGGCAGGTGAAGATGGCGCCAGGCAGGGAGGCAGAAACCAGTTTTGTGCTAGCCTGGGGAGCCCCGCCTCCATCCCACAGGCCATGGGAGCCATAGAAGGGTTCTGAGCAGGATGTGACTGAATCTCTATTTTGAAAATTGCTTTAAATAAAAGACAGTAAATGATGGAGGGGGGTCTAGAAGGGTAAATCGAGGCCAGAACTTTGTTCAGCTGGAGTGTCTACTTTGTTTGGTGGGTAGTGGGGAGCCACTGAAGGTTCCTGGTGATGACTGGGAGTGAACTGAAGAGACAGTGGCAGGGAGAGCTGCTCTGCCGGCGGCTGTGGAGGGGGAGGGTGCAGGATTGAGGCCAGGGCGGACCTCTGGGTGTGGGGGTTCTGTTTCCCAGCATGAGGCTTTGCCCCCACTGTCATCTCAGCTCCATGTGGTGCCCAGTGCTGTGTCATCTGTCCTGGCTTCGCAGGATGACCTCCGACCCAGACAGAGGGGACCCTTGCCAGGAGTAACCTGGAGAGGAAATATGAACCAAGAGTGTCTGGGCAGGGCACTGCGAATTGGAGAAGGAAAAAGGACCAGCCCATTGGCAAGTGGGAGGGATCTTAGAAGTCTGCAAGCCAACGTCCCCAAGGCAGCTGACCTCTGGCCTCTGCTCCCACAAGCCCAGGAGCGGAGCCCCCACCTCCCCAGCAGCCATTCTGGATCTGGTTGGCTCTTCCAGGGAAAAGGATCTCAGGCTGTTATGGCATCAGAGCCGCAGGGAGCCTTGGCCCTCGTCTTAATTCACGCTGCCTGTCTACTAGATAGAAGAGACTCGGAAGGGAGATGATCCTCCCCAAGGTCACACAGGGATTAGCCCAGCTCACATCAGAGCAGGCCCTGGAAACCAGGCTTCCCAACTCCCCATCCAGTTTCAGAAAGGATTTTTTTTTTTTTTTTTTTTTTGGTGAGGAAGATTGGCCCTGAGCTAACATCTGTGCCAGTCTTCCTCTATTTTGTATGTGGGATGCCACCATAGCATGGCTTGATGAGCAGTGCATAGGTCGGCACCCAGGATCTGAACCCGAAAACCCCAGGCCTCCAAAGTGGAGTGTGCGAACTTAACCACTACACCACCGGGCTGGCCCCAGAAAGGATTATTTTTTAAACATAATTTTTAAAAACTGGTAGTACATGCATATAGCACAAAAAAATATTTAACCGTGACATGTCAGTGGAAAGTGGTCTCTTTCCCAGCCTGGCCTCCAGCACTTCATGCATTCCCCAGGACCCCGCTGTTCCCGTTTCTAGAGCATCTTCGTCAAAGACACTATCTGCACGTCCCAGCATGCATGCTGTACCCCGCTTTTTCACCTAAAAAGCAGCACACCACACACCCTGGGCTGCCCCTTGCTTTTCCCACTTACCGAACATCTGAGAGACAGTGCCTCATCAGTCCGGAAGCCACGTTCTTTGTGATGGCCGCACAGGCTCCCTTCATAAGGATGCATCACAATGATAGTCTGTTGAGTAAGTCCCTTGTCAGCGCACTTTTAGGTAATAAGAATATTTCAGTACTTTTTATTCACTTGAAAAACAGTTAATTTTTTAAATACAAGTTAGCAGTTACTTAATTTTTTTTAATGTGTGTAAAGAAGAAGATTTAATTGGCCCATGAGCCTGTGCCTATGCCCAGATAGCTAACCCCTGGTGGCTTTTAAAAAATCAACAAATCCTCAGAAAAGCATGAAATAAAAAGTAAAAGCTCCTCACACACCCATTCCACACGCCCCACCATCCTCCCAAAAGGCAGCCGCCAATAGGAGTTTGTTTTGGTATGTGTGCATCCTTTGGGGGAAAAAATTAGGAAGTCCCACATATGTATGACCTTATGGCTGCGTCTCCGTGCGCCTCTCCTCCCCTGTTGCTGGACGGCGGAGGAGAGGCTCTTCCCTACTCTTACACGGAATCTGCTGTCCTTCTATATTAGCATGCTGGATACTTCTGACAGATCACCCTCGAAAAAAGGTGGTGCCGTCTGGCACTTCCGCCAACGGTGTTCTTGGGTGCGCTCAATTCCTCTCACCTTCAACAGAGAAGGTATTATCAACCTTGTTCGTTTTTGCCAACTTGGTAGATGAAAACAGTGGCGAGCATGTTATGTTTTGATTTGTATTTCTTTAATATGCACTTAATTACAAGTGAGACGAAACCTCTTTCCATGAGCTGCTTGTTCAGATCCTTTGCTCTTTTTCTAATTGGTTAGTCATCTTTTTCCTATCGATTTGAAAGAGCTCTTTATGTATCAGGGAAATTAGCTTTCATCTCATTTTCCTCAATTAACTTCTGGCATATGTGCTGCAGATATTTTTTTGTTTACCATTTGTCTTTTTTTTTTTTTTTTTTTTACTGTGTGGTTTTTTTTTCACTCTACTCAGAAGTTTTAATCTTTATACTTAAATTTATCAATATTTTCCTTCATGGCTTCTGGGACTATTTACCCGAGGCATTTTACGCAGCCTGTCTACACATCACAGCTGATCCTACAGCAGCCTTTGAAGGGAGGCAGGGTGGGGAGCTGTGTGTCGGTTCCCTTTTACAGGTGAATTCAAATGAGGCTCAGAAAGGTGGTGGGACTTGCCCAGCAGAACAGATTCTAAACCCTTTGTTCTCACTTCCCTCACCTGCCTTCCAACCAGCCAAGTCACTCACTCCTGGCACTGATGACAAAAGGATGTGGTTTCTCTAGCAGAGAATTTTTAATTATTAAAACTAAAAGCATCTTTTCTTCCTTTAAGTGCTCTTTTTAAAAATATTTTTCAGGGGCCAGCCCAGTGGCGCAGGGGTTAAGTTCGCATGTTCTGCTCCGGCGGCCCGGGGTGTGCCAGTTCGGATCCCGGGTGTGCACCTACGCACTGCTCATCAAGCCGTGCTGTGGCAGGCGTCCCATGTATAAAGTAGAGGAAGATGGGCACGGATGTTAGCTCAGGGCTAATCATCCTCCAAAAAAAATCTTTGAAATTAAAAAATTAACTCCTAGTTCTCAAAAACAAAATTTCCAACATATAAAGAGTGACAGGGGGTTTGGGGGGGGCTCATGCCTGGCCCCAAAAGCCCACCCCCCCAGGTGACCACTGTCCTGTTTGCTGTGAGCACCAATGAGGCGCCATGGCTCACTCTTGCCATGAGGTGAGGAGGACCCACCAGGAGCTGGACCATTCCTCTTCATCTCTGCTTGTCACCAGTGCCTTGTATATGCTAGGAACACCTTAGGTGCTCAATAATTGCTTCAAGACAGAAGACTGAGGTGGTCGGGCACTCCACTTAGACACTGCAGCCTCACGGGCCTGTACTCAAATCCCAGCCGGGCCACTTCGCAACTGTGTGAGCGTGGGCAGGTGACTTACTGCCTTCTGCTGCAGTGCCCTTGTCTGTAAAACTGGGATAATAGTTTCTACCTCAAGTAAATGAAGTAAGATTCATAAAGTGCTGAACGAAATGTCTGCCTCTCCCCTCTGATATCTGCCGGTTCCTTCCTGGATCCGGTGCCCACTCCCACCTGGCCCCAGTGTCCAGGCTCAGCAGATAGCAGAGCTGAAAATCAAGCTCCCTCCCTCCCAAAAGCCCAGAGAGGGGAAGTGCCTTGCCCAAGGTCACAGAGCCCATCCGTGGGAGGGCCAGCAGAGACTCCCTTCTGCTGACGCATTACATCACTCACCCAGCTTCCTCTCTGTTGGACCACTGCAGCCGCGTCCCTCTGGCCTCCTGTCTCTCCCCTTCTCGCCACCAGGGGGCGCTTCCTAAACACAGCCCGGACCACGGACGCCCTTGCACCAACCTGGTCGGGGGCTCCATGCTGCCTCCGGAAGGAGGCCGCTTCTGGTTGGTCTGGTGTCCGAGGCCCTCGGCACGCGCCCTCTCTCCTGCACGGCGGGCAGCGCGCATTTCCATCCTTGCTTTTTCCTTAGGCGCCCTCCTCCTGGAGCGCCTCCCCTTCCTGCCCCTGCCAGGCCGGCCTCTCCTGTCTGCGCCACTGCTTCCCCACCGACTGGGTCCCTCTCTGACTGCGCAACCCCCTTCCCCGTAACAGTTGCCAGGCCGCTGTGGCCCATCCCCAGCGTCCAGTGGGTGCTGAGCCAGTGTTTGGTGCGGGATAAGGGGTGCTGCCGGCGGACCGGGATCCTCTTCCCAAAATTGGGAGGAGCGCGTGTCCTGGAGGGGACTCGGGGGGCGTGGTGCCAGAGCGGACGCCAGCGGCCCCGCCGCGCTGTGCGACTGGGCCTCAGTCTTCTCATTTGCGGAGTGGGGAGGCTGGGTAGTGCCCGCCGCGGGTGCGGTTCTCCGTGGGAGGGGCCCAGGGGCCTTGGCGTGAGGCTGCGTTTGCTAGGTGTTTATTTAGGGGTCTTGGGGAGTCTGAGGTTGGACTGCTGGGCCACAGAGCCCCCTTCTCCGCTCCCCGGGCCCAGCGCCGGCAGCGGCCCCGCCGACCCGAGCGCCCTCAACTCGCCCCGGCTCGGTGACGTCGGCGGCTGGGGCGGCACCCGTCCTCCCCGCCCCCCCTCCACTCCCACACACCTCTCGAAGGGGGGAAACTGAGGCCGGGCGCGGAGAGCCCACAGCCAAGGTCACGGCGCGCGGGCGGCGGAGCGGGCAGGAGGGCCGGGCGCGGGGAGGCCGCCCAGACCGAGCACCCTGCTCGGGCTCTGGCTCCCGAGCGCCCCCGGGCCCCCCCGCGCCCCGCCGGCCCGACGCGCTGGGGCCGCGCCCGCGCTCCGCGCCCGCCGCGGGGACGGCGCGCGCTCGACGGCAGCAGGAGCACCAGCGGGGTACGCGGCCGGGCCGCCCGCCCCGCGCCCGGCCCGCCGCCCCCCGGAGCCAGAGCCCGAGCAGGG
>NC_060267.1:100825790-100849216 GCF_021613505.1 Equus quagga | reverse complement strand
CGGCGGCGGCGGCCGGGCCAGTGCGGGCCGGGGGTCGGCGGGGCTGCGGCCGGGAATGCCCCCCGCGAGAGCCTGGGCGACAGCTCCGCCCCCGGGGCCGCGGCTGCAAGGACGCGCGAGCAGCTCTCGGGAACCGGCGAAGGGGGGTGGTGATCGCGGGCGGCTTCGCGGAGCCGAGCCCGGAGGAGGTTCCGGGGCTGCAGTCTTGGGGACACCAGCCACGGTGTTGTAGGGTTGGGGATCAGAGGCCGCCAGGCTCTCGGGAATGGGGACCCGGGCTACGCAGGCGGCCCGGAGGGCCTAGGGTCGCCAACGCCGGGCTTTCTGAGCTGGGGCTCTGCAAGTGTCGCTTTCTGGGACTCAAGCGGTGAGGACGCAGGAGATTCAGCCTCCGCGGCTATGCGGACTGCTCATCCGAAACCTTGCGGACGCTGAAGGCGCGATCTTGCGGGGAGGGGGGCCCAGGGTGCTCTATCTCCGCGTCTATGCAGGTGGCTGCCTTCTCGGGGCGGGGGGAGGGAAACGTGCAACCAGGCCCCGAGGGTCGCCAGGCGAAGCCGCCCTCCACCCCCCCTCCTTCCCTTCTCTCCCACCTCCTTCCTGCTTTCGCCTCCCCGCGGAGAAATCCCGCGGCTGAGCCTAGGGTCCGGAGCCTGCGGGCGGGAGGTTGAGGCATCTCAGGAATTCGCTGGGAGCCAGATAGAGGCGCCTGCAGGCAGGGAGTGAGGAGCTTCAGCTGGGCTGGGGGGGCTGGCTCCAAATCCCATCCTGCCCCTAACCCCCGCCCCCGTGTGACCTTGGGCAGCCCCTCCTCCCGCTACCACTTGGGCAAGAGGCTGATTCTTAGTCTCGGAAGCCCCTGGGGTTCAGACCCCCAGGGGGCGGAAAGTCAGTGTGGGCAGCAGTGCTGGGAGGCTGGAGTAGACAGGGCAATCTCTGGATCCGGTCCCAAATAGGGCAGGAGGCAGCAGGGGTCTGAGAAGTGAGTGATGGGGCTGTTTCGGGTGTCAGGACACCCTGTCCCACCTGCCAGCCTGAGGTGGGTCCCTCCTATGGGAAGGAGCTCAGAGTGGGGCAAACCCCTGCCCTGCCCAGAACCGGCTGCCCTTAGGCTGTGAGGGGGCAGGGAAGTTGACAGAGGTGAGTCAAGGCTGTCTGCCCCCACCCCAATCATGGGGAACCCCCTCCCCCATATTTCTGCTAGGCAGTTGCCACTTTAAATTGCCAAGCTTTCAACTGTCACAGCTGATCTGTTCCTGGAGCAAACGGAGCAGAAAGATGACAGTGGGTATCCCCTCCCCCAGGTCTGTCCGCAGGATGAGGCTCACGGGGACAGCAGTCGGCTCTGCCTGGTCAGCTTTGTGCATTTTGCTCTGGGCATGCTCTGTAACTGGTGGGGGAGGCACTCATTCTGGACTGGGAGCGGGAGTCTGGTTGCGCTCTTTAACAAGCTGCTGCTCCACTCTGCGGTCAGTCCCCAGCCAACAGCGCACACGTGCCTGTGCAGCCCCTCGGAGCAACTCTGAACTGAAATGACACAGGACTGGCCCTTTGCTCACCCTCCCCTGCCCCAGCATTCTGCCTGGCTCCTCACTTGGGCCTGCAAGGTGGCCAAGCCTCTGAACCCATGCAGGGCCAGAGCCTTGCGGTTGGGTTTGAGAGGAGAGAAGACAGACAGCCCAGACCCCGCCCCCAGGGCAGGAGAAGGTGAGGCAAGAGTGCTTGGGGTGCCACGATGCCCACTGCTCGGCCATTGAGCATCAGCGCTGGAGGGAGCAGCCTGGGGCCAATCCCCTGTTAGAGATGGAGAAACTGAGGCCAGAGAGAGGCAGGGACATGCCCAAGGTCACGCACCATCCTGCTGTTCCCGGCTGTCCAGCAGTCCCGCCATCCTTGGGGAGCTGCTGCCTGGGGAACGCTCAGAGGACTCGGTGTTCCCCTCACAGGTCCCTGCAGTGGAGGGACAAGGAAGGGACCGGCGCCCTCCTCTGCAGGGACTCTGGCTCCAGCGCGGTTTGCAAACATTAAGTAATCTTGTCTCATGACCAGGGTTGCCACCCTCTCTCAAGGCTGCTTAAAGGGCCAGTGGCTGCCTGCCCTTCCAGCCACTGCTCTGACCACCCTGCCCTGCCCACCCTGTGCCTGCTGGCCCCACAACAACCCTGTGGTTTTAGTCGTGCCCCTTCCCCGTTGTGCAGAGGGAAGTGCCAAGGCCATGTTGGACTGGGACCCTTTGTGTCCCCAGCTTTCTCCACACCAGTATTCTAACTGCTGGGGTGGGGAAGCTAAGCACCTAGGCATCCCCAACCAAAAGGGACACAGCCATCCTTTGTTCTTGTAGTAAGCTCCCCGTCACTGGGGTATGCAAGCTGGAGATGAATGCTGACTGGGCAGGGAGGTTGTGAACCTGGCTCTGTGAATCTGGAGGGTTGAGCAAATGTCTTTCATTTCCTGCTGCTCCTTCATGATTATGGGGTAGGGAACGGGGTTGCTTGCTCCTGTCAGGAGGTGTTTCCTCCTGGTGCGGGCCGTAAGGACTGGTGTCCCATACACCGCCATTGCTCAGACCTGACGTTCGTTGCCTCGGTGAAATGTGACTCAGACCTGCTTCTGGGAGTAGCGTCTTCCAGCGCCCGCTGCTGTCCGCTGGGCCAGCTTGCCCCGTGCTGGCTCCTGCAGAGACTTGCACCCGACGCCTGCCTCCCAGAGACCTCTGTTCATCCATCATCACTCTCGTCATTGTCGCCTCTTCAGCACAGTCTGGGGGAGTCCCCGTGTCTTCCCCTCGGGCACTGTTATCGGGCAGGGGCATAGGTAGGGCTGACTCCGGACCCCTGGTGAGACACCAGTCTTCAAGATGCCTCCCCCAGCCAGGGCTATTCCGTGGGGCTACCGCACCACGAGCCAACCAGGAAAAGCAGGACGCAGGCCGCCAAGCCCCAGGGACTCTTCAAGGAAGCGGTGTGTGGCCTTCTGATCCAGCACGTTTACAGACATTTCTTTACAGAAGCGTGTATTCTGTGCCAGACCCCGTCACAGTGGCTCTCACATACATTATCCCATTTCATCTGCAAAACCACAAACCCATCCATTAATGTGTATGAAGGTTCTAGAAGCATAGTATTAAAACAATGATGTCAGCCCCGCAGGCCAGCAGGAATGATTTAGAGCATCCCCACCTAGGTTGAGTCGTCTCGGAGCCGCTTGGTTGCCCCGGGGTCCCGACAGTCTGCATTGTGCCCAGACGCCCCTGGGGGAAGTCCTCTGGGAGGGGTGCTCAGACCCCAGTGAAGAGCACAGAGTCGGGCCTGACCCATATGAATCCACACGAGCCACATGTGATGGAGACAGAGGCGTGCAGAGGGCCCTGAACCTGAGTTGGGCCTGACTCACTGCCTCTCTAGAAGGTAATCCTAGCCTGTGCCGTGTCCCTTCCTGTCAGGATGACACTGTCTCCTCCTCAAGACTGAGCTCTCTGAGGGCTGGCCGGTGGCGGAGGCGCCTCCTGGCCCCTGGCACCAGGGGCTAATAGAAGTTTCTGTTGTCCTCATCTGAGTTGAATCTAAACAAGAAACTAGCTGCCTTATAAGGTAGTGAGTTCCCCTCACTGGAGGTATGCAAGCTGAGGAGGTACAGGAGATTCGTGTGTCTCAGTTTAGGTACCCAACGGTCATTTTAACTCCAAGACTCCCAGAGCCAATGATTTTTTTAAAAATTTTTATCTGAGGACTTAGTGAAAGCTATCAGGATGGTAATGCAGGTTCGTAAAAATGCTGAGTGCCAGGGCGATTTAATAAAGCCGATTGCCTGGGGCCATGATGGGACCGTTTCACCATGAGCTCCTCCGGATGCAGACTCAGGACCAGCTTTGGACTTAGCCAAGAGGCCTGAGGACTTGGTACCAAGAGAAGCAGGAGGGCGAATCCGTGGGCAGCCACTGGGGTCACTCGGCCACCCTCACTCGGGGAACCTGGAGGCCAGGGAGCTGCTTGCTTGCTGCTCTGGACAAGTCCCTCCCCCCCTCTTTGGCCGAAGGAGTTCAGAAGAGACCAGAAGCCACTCCGGCAGTTGTAACTGGCATCCTCAAGGGTTGGGGGGCATGGGAGGGGCTGAAGTGTGAGGCTCCCCTGGCTTAGTCTATGCCCTGGCTGGGGCCACCTGTCTCTGGGCCTGCGCTCCAGTCCTGACCTGGGACAAGTCGCTGGACCTCCTGTGCCTTAAGATAGGGTGATGAAGGTGCCGACCCTCCTGAGACAGTCGTGAGGACAACTCTGTGAAACCGTGTCAGTGTCATCCCGTTATTTTTCATTTCCTCCTTTGGGGAGAAGCCCGCTAAGTATTTCTCAGACCTCAGAGTCCAAATAGCACTTCCAGCTCCGTTCACTTACTCATTCAACCAACGCTTACGGAGCGCTACTGTGATAGTGCAGGAGCAAAGCCTCAGAAAGCCCTGCCCTCCCAGAGCTTGTATTCTAGCGGGGGATGACCCAAAGTGAATAAGTCAGCAAAGAAAGGAAAGAATTTCACAGTGCGAAATGCTAAGAAGAGCGAGTCTGCTCTGGTTGATGTTGAAGCTGATTTGTGGCGGAAGAACTCTTCCACAGGGACAGGCAAAGAACCCTGGTTTGAGCCCTGCCGGACCTAAATTCCAGTCCTGGCCCTGCTGACTTCCAACTCGCTGTGTAACCTTAGGCAAGTTCCTTTCAGTCTCTGATCCTCGGTTCTTGTCTGTGAAGTGAGAGAGCAGGATGAGCCCTTCCAGCTCAGATGTCTTGTGTTGCCATCTTGTCGAGCCCAGTGGTGCTGCTGTCACCGCTGGGGCCCCTGCCTGTCCCTACGCATACCACGCATGCCTTTCTATTTAAATATGCTGCGTGACCTGTCACGCAGAAAGGTGGAAAACATACTGTCCTTCTCATTCTCACTGTCTTACTGTGCATCTGAACAGCGCTTTGTGATAGAGTTTTGTTTTGATTTTTGAGCTCTCTATCAGTAGACTTAGGCTGTGGCTATTTGTTTGGGTCTGGCTCCTTTTGCTCAGATTTGTGGCTCTGTGATTCGTCCAGTCATGAGCAGCCGCACTTTGTCCTTGTCACTGCTGCAGGGTGGCCTGCTGTACCATCGGCCCCAGTTTGTCCACCCAGTCCCCTGTGATGGGCGTGGGGGGTTAGTTTGAGGCTGTTGCTCTTGAACCTGGTGCACATGGCGCCTGGGCCTGTCCTCTCACTGGGTGGGGAAGTGTGCACACACTCAGTGTCGCGAAACAGCGCCACACCGGCTGGGCCTGCCTTCCTGCTCGCTGCCGCTCCCCCTGTCAGTCCTTGTCAGGGTCGCTCCCCTGGTGGGTGCGTGGTGGTTCTCACTGTGGGCTCCCTGCCTTTCCCTGACTGCCGACCAGGTCAGGTGTCTTTGGGTTGTTTTTGGCCCTTTGGAGCTCTCCTCTTTGGTGACGTGCCTGGTCAGGTCTTTTGCCCATCTTGGGCTATCTTTGCATTTCTTGTTGATCTAGAGGATTCTTTAGGTATTCCAGATTCTAATCCTTCATCAGTTGTGTATGTTGTAAGTATCTGGCCTTTTTCACTTTTCCTGGGGTCTTGGGATGAACCTCTTAATTTAAATAAAAAAATAAATTTTATTTTTTTTGGTGCAAGATTAGCCCTGAGCTAACTGCTGTCAATCCTCCTCTTTTTGCTGAGGAAGATTGGCCCTGAGCTAACATCCGTGCCCATCTTCCTCTACTTTATATGTGGGACGCCTGCCACAGCATGGCTTGCCAAACAGTGCCATGTCTGCACCCAGGATCCGAACTGGCGAACTCCGGGCCACTGAAGGGAACATGTGCACTTAACCGCTGCGCCACCGGGCCAGCCCCTAAGTAGTCAAATTTATCTTTCACCTTATTATTAATGTTTTGTGTGTTTTAAGAAATCCCTTCCTACCCTGTGGTCACAAAGATTCTCCTGTATTCTCCTTTTACATGAGACCTTTAATCTGCCCAGAGTTGGTATTCGTGTATGGTGTGAGATGAGGGTCCCATTTCTCTCTTTCACACACACACACACCCCGTTCCCCAGGTGGCCCAGCACTGCTCAGTGATGAGTGTGTCCCCCCACACAGTTATCCATACCTTTCCCTGGGCAGATGGGCAGGAGCCCAGGACCCCAGGCTCCGGGCTGGAAGGCCCAGCGGAGTGTGGTGATCAGGGACAGCCCCTGAGGGCAGGGTGGACAGCCCTCCCCCAGCAGACCAGCTGCCGCTCCTGCCAAACAGGTCTGTGGGGCTGGGCCGTCACGTGTCTGACTGGCGCTGACTCGGGCTCTGGCGGATTAAGCAGGGGCTCAGGGCTTATGTCCCGCACTGGCCACTGCACAGGCCTGGGGGAGGACGGAGGGACTCGTCTACGTGGGCCGCAGGAGGTCCCCCGAGGCCAGCGAGGCTGCGCTGTTGGTGGCAGGAGCCCCCGCCCAGGGCATTGGACAAGGTAAGAGAGGGCCAGGATGGTCCCTGGCCTGGTCTTCCCACCCAGCTCTGGGTGCCTCTGTCTGGAAAACAAGATGTCCCTTCCCATGCTCTTCCCATCTGGGTCTGTTTAGGGTGGCCGAGAGCCAGGAGGTGGAGGACCATAGCCTGCAGCAAGGAGCTGCCGTGTCCCCGGGCCCTGAGCCAGCTCACTCGGGCTCACACACACAGGGTGAGCCCACCATCTCCCGAGGGACTCTGTGTCCTCGTTAGTGTCCTGGGCCTGCCCACTAGGCAGGGGGGTCACTGCCAACTCTAATCCGCCCTCCAGATCCTGCAGCCTTTCCCCAGGTGGTGGCCTGTCCCTGGCCTGGCAGGACACAGCCTTCCTGCTCCTGGAGTCATCAGGGCAGGGAAGAGGGAGTGGGTGTGTCCTGAGCACCTGCTGCCTGGCACGTCCCCTGGGGGAATCTTTGCTCCTGCCCTGCAAGGTAGGGAAGATTCACCCACTTAATAGATGGGGAAATAGGTTCAGGGAGGGGCTGTGGTCCAGCTGGGCCTGGGCTGGGAAGACAGCCCCCAGCATCTCAGCAGCCTGCCTACGTGACCCCAGAAGCCGCTGGCTCTGCTCACCCCTCCCCCCTGCCCCTCGGCCCAGTGGACTGCCTACGGGGGCCTGACTAGCGCACTGCCTCTGGAGCGGGCCTGCGCCTCCCGGGGGGAGCGCCCGGGGATTCGAGGTCCCTGGGGGTAAGTCGCTGGAGCAAGAGCCGCCTGTGGGCCCGGCCCAGCCCAGATCTCCTCGTTTGTGCAGGTGGGGACAATAGCAGGCCTCACCCCTTCAGCCCCTCTGAGGCTGAAATGCGACTGCGCACGAAAGGGCTTCCAGACACAGCCACGCTCCCCTCCCGGCTGCTCCCAGCAGACTCTCAGGAGATCTCGGCCTTTGTTCTTACAGGGAAGGTCAGTCCCTGAGCTTCCTTCTTGCTCTGAAATTCTGAGCTCCTGTCCGCTTCCTTTCTTCCTGGCCTTTTATTTAGGTGTTTATTTCTCTGAGTTTACTATTTGTTCCCATCATACAGGCACATAGTAAAAATGATCAACTTAGAAGAGTATCTAGGGGCCGGCCCGGTGGCGTAGCAGTTAAGTGCGCAGGTTCTGCTTTTCGGCGGCCCGGGGTTCGCCGGTTCGAATCCTGGGTGCGGACATGGCACCACTTGTCAAGCCATGCTGTGGTAGGCGTCCCACATATAAAGTAGAGGAAGATGGGCATGGATGTTAGCTCAGGGCCAATCTTCCTCAGCAAAAAGAGGAGGACTGGCAGTAGTTAGCTCAGGGCTAATCTTCCTCAAAAAAAAAGAGTATCCGGTGGAAACTAATATGGCCCCGCCCCAGAGCAAATATGAAAAGCAGTTTTGGACATCTGGCCAGAAATATTCAGGAGATACACGTCTATACACACATGTTATTTATTCCTTCTGCTGTATTTTAAAGAAAACGCCCTCAGCCGGCTCTGCCTGGTCCTGTGGCAGCTCTGGGCCTTTAAATCGGCCCACTCGGCGGAGCCTGAGCGCCACCTCCCTCCAGAAGGCGCCGTGTCTGTGGACGCTGGCACCGGACTCTCCTCGTCAGCAGGACCTGAGGGAGGCTGGGGCCTGGCACAGGGCAAATGGGATTGTTGGGCAGCAAAGAAGGCCCCTCTGTGCAGGCGAAGGCCCGAGTTGGAGACCAGCTCCCCTCCTCCCGCTCCAGCAGATCTGGGTCTGGAGTGAGGGTGGAGCCTGAGGACCTGGCCCAGGCCCAGCCTGGCTGCCAGCTGGCCACTGGGTGACCTTGAGCCAGCCCTGACCTCCTCTGGGCTCCTGACTCAGTGTGGAAGCCCAGGCTGTGCGGTGGCCTCCGTGAGAGGACTGAGGGTCTGTATCCTTGAGGACCCAAGCAAGCCACGTGTCCCCCATCCCACCTGGGCTGAAGCCTGTGACGTGGGCAAGAGCTTTCACTGCCTTCCTGTTAAGCTTTGACGTGGCCGCTGAAGTCGGTGCCAAGTCCCGCTGACGTTTTCTCTGTGGGCCTTGTGACCCCTGGACCTGAAGTCAGCTTACCTCTGCCACGTAGCTCTCCCAGAGGGCTGGGAGAAGAGGCTCTTTATCTCTCACTCGGTCTGAGAAAGGAAGGTGGCAGGTGGCTACATGTGACCACATGTCCTGCATACATGACTACAAGGCCTCACCAGAAGGACTCTCTGCCCCCTTGAAGGAAGAGTGGGATCCATTGTTGGTGTCGGGAGGGTGACAGCCAAAGGTCACAGTCACCCAGTGGGGCAGAGCTCCGGGCACTTCCAGTGTACAGATGTTCAGGTTGTGCACTGTACAAGAGCAGTTGGCAAAGGAATAATGCACTCTTGCCAAGCCGTGGGCCCGAGAGGCTGCGTCCACCAGAAGAGGGCGCCTTTGACAGATTCACACGTGGGCCCTGCCTGCCACTGATGGCACCAGCCTTGGGCATGCTCACTGGCAAAGGAGAGAGGCCTGGGCGTGGGTCCCGTCCTCGCTCGTGTGCTCTTCCTATGCTCAGCTTTCTAGAATCTCCCTCCAGGACTCTGCCTGTAACTCCGGGGAAAAGGAACTCGGAACACCCTCCTTGGTCTGTCCCAGCAGCTTGAGTAGACCCAGCCCCGGGAGGCCTCAGAGGGAAGGGGCGCTATGCCTGGCCTTCGCGGCCGCAGAATGGCTCAAATCCAAGCCGACTGGGTCCACACCTCAGCTCTGGCTTCTCCTGGCCGTGTGCTCCTGGTCAGGCCACTTCTGCACAGACCCTCTACTTAGTCACCTGTGAGCGTCCCCCGAGCTTGGGGACGCCCTTCCCTCTGTGCCTGACCTTGGAGAAGTGAGCACTTTGTCTGTGAAGGCCTGTTGGGGACAGGAACTCACATGAACTAAACGTAATGCATTTCACCCACAGACATTTCTCAAGCACCTAGTATGTGCCCGGCACTGCGCAGGGGCTGGAAAGAAATGGAGAATCCAACAGACATGATCCTTGTCCTCATGGAGCTGTCCAGTGAAGGGGAGGAAAATGCTGCCACAAACAGCGTTGCCCAAGTGCTGGGAGGAATTGCTCACCGGGGCCTGAGAGGAGGTCAGGCAAAGCTTCCTAGAAGGAGCTGAGGCACGAAGGTGGAGTCAGGGTTAAGGCGTGAAAAGAGAGAGATGGGTGTACCAGGCAGAGGGAACCACATGTGCAAAGGCCCAGGGGCAGGAGCCAATGTGCTGGGTGTGAGGCGGGAGCAGAGTAGGGGGGCAGAGAGAGGGAGAGGCCGAATCCTAGGGGCTCGCGGATGTGGAAGGAGCTCGTGCTTATTTCTTCATCAGTGAGGAACCAGGGTTGAAAAGGGCAGTGATATGTTGCTAAGGTGAAATGTCAGTGGAATTGAGTTTGAGTCCAGCTCTGCGTCCTGACCGGGCTGCCCTTCCTCTGTAGACAAGGAGGGTTGGGGATGAGAGCGTCTTAGGTTGTGCAGGCAGGACAGAGGGATTTGAATGAAGAAACTTAGGGTGGGGTCCTGAGGCTGGCTCTGGGCCCCTGCCCCAGGGCTGGGGCACCACCCTATCAGGCCTGCTCTGTCTTGGGGCTGAGAAGGCCAGACTGCAGTTCTCCAGCAGGGCGACAGGTGGCGCCAGCCCCCCAGCTGTGGCCCAGGCCAGTGAAGTGGGGCTGGGGACCTCTGTGGTCAGGCTCAGGCGGTCCCACTTCCTTGTCCCCACACCCGGGCGCCCAGGCTGCTGGTTCAGTGGCTCTGGCTGGCAGCTGCCACCACCCCATCTTTCATCCCTTCCGAGGACCGTTCCTCCAGCTGTGCCCTGAGCTGTCTTTATTTAAGCCGGTCTAAATTTGCCATCAAGCTCGACCTGGGGACAGCCAAGTGAAACCACCCTTTGGGAAGGACAGGGGCCTGGGGGCTGGAGCTGGAGAGCTCGGGTCCAGGTCTCGCTCTGTGGCCTCGGTCAGTGAGATGTGGACAGCGGAGGCCGGGCTCACGGGCTGGGCAGGCATCAACGGGTTACCTGTGTAAAGCGTGCAGTGAGTGCCCAACCACTGTCAGCCTAGCCGGGCCGGGCCCCCAGGAGGCCTTCAGAGCCCGGCAGTCTCTTCCCCTGCCCACCGTGGCCCCACACCTGGTACTGGAGCCAAAGCGCACAAGCAGTGTCCTTTCCAACAGAGGCTGCGTTCCAGAGTGGGGACGCCAGGGCTCAGGCCATCCGTCAAATCCCAGCTCCCCGCGTTCTTGTGTGCGATCTTGCATCTTGGGCAAGTGGTTTGGTCCTTCTGAGCCCCATCCCTCTTGTAAGTTGTGGCCAGTGCCCTCTCTGTGGTTGGAAGGGTTGCAGACTCCCTGTGTAGGCCCCGCAGAGTGCCCAGCATGGCATCGGTGCTCAGGAAATGGCAGCCACCAGATAACAGCTAGTGCAATTAACCGTCCCTGCCACGGACCTACAGGTGGTCACCAAGGGAGACCAAGGGGCAGAAGCTAGAGCCTTGACTGCAAGCAGCATGTGACAGGCTGGCTGACTAAAGCGAGAGGGAATTTACTAGAAGATAGTGTTGTCCTCAGACTGTCCAGGGAAGATGGGAAGCAGGCCTGGAACCGGGCCCTCCTGAGGACCCGAGGCAGGATCCGCTAGGAATGCCTCCCAGGAAGACGGGCCCACTTGTCCCTACATGGGCGCCTGCAGGCAGCGCCAAGCCCGGGCCCAGTGCAGGAGGAGCAGGGGGATCCTGGAGGAGGAAATGGCCGTGAGGAAAACAGTGAGGTCCAAGCCCAGCACCCCATTGCCGGCTTCCTTCCCCGTGCCCTGCGGTGAGGTAAATGGGATTACCCTCAACCAGGGTAATAATTACGCAGACGTAGCTGACATGTTGAACAAATTGTTGTGTGCTTGTAATTACAAATGGCGTTTGTAACACTCCAGGGATTTCCAAACCTTAATATCTTTGCTATTAACACATAAATTGCAGTCATTTATGGAAATTGCGAGAGAGACCAAAATTGTCTCTGGAGTGTGTTGCATGAGGGCTGCTCGCTGTGGGTCTGCTCCGGGTCTTGAGGTTGACATTTCATGGGGTCGGCTTCTCTTACCAGCCCAGGCCCACTTGGCTCAGGGGCTGCTCGACTCTTCACACAGAGTCCCACAGGTTGGATCCCAGCTCTGCCACGACCAGCTGGGTGGCCTCGAGGCATGCCATTTAACCTCTCTGTGTCTCCATTTCCTTATGGACTAAATAACAGGACTTGATCCTGACGGTGGGACACAGTGTGCGTCAAGCTGCAGACGCCTGCCTCGAGGGCAGGAGGCGCTCCCAAGGCCGGCCCGTCTCTCTTCACCATGCGGGAGATGCAGAGGAGGGAACCGGCCTTGGTCCCACCCCCGCCTACCATGTCCCCCTGGCACCAGGCAGCCCTCCCCAGCCTTAGGTGACAGGGAAGTCATTTCATGCTTGAGGGGGTTATTTCTTGCTGCAAAAAAAGCATTCTCAGATCCCTGTGACCCACAAGCAGGGTTTCTGGGAGTGTGAGCTACAGGGTCAACATTCGGTGACGTGGACCCAGAGAATGTCGTTCCCCTCCCCCTGTGCTTCCAGCCCTTCTGTTTACACTGAGACCAGGGTGTGGGCGGTGCTAACATGTCTTCAACGCCTCTTTATCGCTCAAAAAAGGCTTAGTTATGTTTCGTTATTTTACAGAAATTAATACAGTCACATGGGGGCATGCCCAGTGGCGCAGCAGTTAAGTTCGCACGTTCCGCTTCAGTGGCCCGGGTTCGCCACTTCAGATCCCGGGTGCGGACATGGCACCACTAGTCAGGCCATGCTGTGGTAGGCGTCCCACATATAAAGTAGAGGAAGATGGGCACGGATGTTAGCTCAGGGCCAGGCTTCCTCAGCAAAAAGAGGAGGATTGGCAGTAGTCAGCTCAGGGCTAATCTTCCTCAAAAAAAATAAATATATATAGCCACGGGGCTCAAGAGCGAAAGATTCAGAAGGTACACCGTGAGCAGTGAGCCCCCTCCCAGCCCTGGCCCAGGTCCCCCTGGAGGTGACCACTGTCCAGAGACATTTTATGCATATATCAGCGTGTGTGTATACGCTTCCCCTTTCCTTTTTTACCCAAATACAGCATTCTTCACCTTACTTTTTGCATTCAGCATTGTATCTTGTATCTCTTTCCCTGTCAGGGCACAGAAAGCATCCTTCTGTCTTACAGCCGCCTTGTGGAACACGGCTCTCCACACTTGCTCACTTCTGTTTTAAACAGAGACAGAGCAGGCCTCAAGCCCGGGCCTTCTGCTGATAACAGGGTCCAAGCGGGACTTTATAACAGTGTTTTGGTTTTGGTGATTTATTTTTATGGGAACATTCACTTTCTGCTCACCGAGACTGGTTTGTCGTTGATGGAGCAGACAGAAAGTTTCCCCGATAGAAAGAACAGTGGTAACTAATTGGTATACAGGTGCTATGCGGTCGTGGGAAAACTAACCTGGGGGTAAATCCAGACCATGTCTGCGAGCCCCACCCCTGCACACCCCCATAGGATAAAGCCCCTCTGCATCCCTGGCCTCATCCCTCCCAGCTCCGCCATACTCACCCTTAGTTCTCCACATACACACGGAACAGCGGTTTTTTCCCCCTGCTCACCAAGCGTTCACTCATGCTGTTCCCTGTATCTGGAATGCCCTTCTCCTGGGCCACCCATTGAATTCCAATGTGTGCCACAGATCCCAGGAGAGGTGTCACCTCCTCCAGGAAGCCTTCCTTGATGGCCACCTCATCAGCTTGCAGTCGTTCCTGCTCCTATGCCGGGTTGCTCCCATGATTGTATTGATCACTCGCTTTAGTGCCCTGGCCTAGCGCAGAGGTTCTCAGACTGCAACAGGCATCAGAATCACCTGGGGGGTGAGAAGGTGCATTCCCACTGACTTCCGGCTGGGACTGTGGCTGCTGCTGTCCCTGGAGCCACACCTTGAGAACCGCTGGAGGAGTGAAAAGCACGAAGGCTGAGTGTCAGCCTGCCTGAGTTCTAATCTCGGCTCCCTCATTTATGGCTGTGTGTCTTGGGCAAATTACTTACCCTCTCTGGGCTTCAAGGGCCTCCGTGATAAACTGGGATACCCACCCACCTTGTAGAGCTGCCGTCAGGATTATGTGAACTCCTGTGGGAACAGGCTGGCTGGCACCAACGATTCTGAATTACCTCCAGTCCCCATACCCACCGAGCTTCCTGTGGGGAGGGCCCACATCTGATTTGTCTCTGCGTCCTCTGCAATGCCTAGTCAGTGCCTGACACACAGTAGGTGGTAATAAATGTTGGGGGCAGTTGTTCAACACGTTCAGGGACGCGCACGGTCTCAGTTATAGATTTGTTCAGGTAAAGAATCGGGTGTCACACATGTCCCATCTCCATCAGTCCCGAATCAGTGGATCAGGTCCAGCGGTTGAAATCTTCCTCCCACTGGGACAAAAGAAGGTGTTGGTTAAATCAATACTGTAAAGATCGCAGAGGACGACGCTTAACCCACTTAAGAGAAGCTGTTGCTTCTGAGCACTTAGTGGCATCCATTTGCAAAACAGGCGTCCCCAGCGCTTGTTATAAGTGAACACATCTATTCATTAAGTCAAGGGCCACCGGGACCTGGGCTTGGCACCCCCTCGTAGCCGTTCCCCCGTGTGAACTGAACGTACTCCTTGAGAGTGAGCAAGCTTCCTTCCCTGGCAGCCCCTGCAGTGTGGACCGGCCCTGCCGCGGGACCGACCTGTGCTGTCGGGCGGGGTGTTCCGGAGCAGAGCAAGTCCCTGCAGCTTTCTACATTTTTTTTTCTAGTTTCCCTCAATTCCCCCACTCCCTTTAATCCAGATGGGCCCCAGCTTAAGCAAAACTACTAGGGAAGAAGCCCAGATATGTCAAGGACACTCACTCGCTTTGCCAAAGGCATGCATCTTTTTAATAAAATCTTTAGCTGACAGGTCCCTTTAAGTACTGGGCATCCTGGAGATGAGAATCTGTGTTGTTGAAAAGCGGTTTCCACGGCCCTTCCAGGACCTGTGGTGTAGAGAGGGGCACTGGCCCAGGTGAGTGAGACCGGGCAGAATGGGCAGTGGGCCGGCCCACCGAGCCCTGGCTGGCTCACACGTCTCGCCCCGTCCCTGCGGTTGTCCCTGAAGCAGGGTGAGTCTGCTTCACTCACAGGATTCACTCACTTACCACACATTTACTGAGCCCCTCTGGTGGCCCAGGCACCCTCTGGATCCTGGGGACACAGTGGTGAACAAAGTCCCCTCCTCCATGGAGCTTTCTTCTCGCGGAGGAGGCGGACGGTGAATAAGTAAACGGGGACTGAAGACAAATGTGGGCTGTGAGCTGGGCTCTAAAGGGAATTAGATGAGATGGAGAGGATGGGTGTGCTTGACCTGGTGGCCCAGGAAGGTCCCTGGGAGTGAGTGACGGCGAGCGGGCCGCCCGGCCGTTGGAACATGTGTGGGCCATCTCAGGGCTCTTCACTGTGGGGTCTGTCCCCCTCCTGGGGGTGGGGCTGGAACCGCAGATTTTAATTCATCCCTGGTCCCAAGTTCCCAGGGGCGCTGGTACCAAGGGGCATGTGGAGGGAAGAGCAGGCAGCTGGGGAGGAGAGGGGAGGAGGCAAGGACTGCCTCCCCAGTGTGACCCCGCCTGTCCTTTGGGCCTGCCCAGCAGGGCTGGCAGAGGCCTCAAGTCCCCCAGCAGCCACTGCTGCGCCCCTGCTGCTCCTCCCAAGTGCACCCCACTCCAGAGGGAGGGGGCATGGCCCTGGAGGAGAGCAGAGCGAATGGAATGGGGATTTGTGAACTGGGTTCTGGGGCAGGCCCAGTGTGGGCAGCGGTGGACAGAACTTGTGCCCCCATGAGGGCAGAAGTGAGGGCCCCAGCCTTGACGTCTCCCTGAAGTCTCGGCGACAACCTCAGATACGCGTTACCGTCATTCCCACTTCACAGAGGAGGAAACCGAGGCTCACAGAGGCCATGCCAAGGCCGTGCTGCCAATAAGGGGACAGAGTCAGGGGTCTGACCCGCAGGCTTGGGCTGGGGAGGCTGCTTTTGGTTTTGTGATCCACGTCATACCAGCCGAGAGGGGAGCCGAGAGAGGAGATGGCTCCTTCAGGGGCCTCCTGGAGAAGCATCGACTGGGACTCAGACAGTCCTGGTTCAAATCCTTCCCTCTCTGGTTGTTTGCCCTGAAACAAATTCCTTAAACCTTCCGAGCCTCGGTTTCTTTTTCTGGATGACAAATTGAGGAGGGTAATAATCGTGCCTACCTTGGAGGTCATTGTAAAGCTTAACTCAGCGGTCACATCAGAGCTTTGAGCACAGGGCCTGCATTCAGCAAGCACCTGTTTAGGGGAAGAAGGCACCTGTCCAGCTTCACGGTTACATGCATGGTTTGGGAGCCAAATGGACCTGCGCTCAAATCCCTGATTATCCTGGCACTAGCTATGTGGCCTCAGGTAAGTTACCCAATCTCTCTGAGCCTCAGTTTATCTGTAAAATGGAGGATCGTTGAGAATTAAATGCAATCGCTTCTGTAAAGTGCCCGATCCAGAGTATGTGCCTGTGTGAGGTGGCCATGGCTGTCACTAGAGGTAACAGCCCCCCGGCTTAAGGAAGAGACCAAAGAGGCAGGGAGGTGGGAAAGGAGGCTCAGAAAGACCAGCCACTTGCCCGAGATTCGAGGCTGCACGCTGTTGCAGGGGAGCTAGGATTTGTTCTTTTCTTCTTCTTCTTCTCCCCAAAGCCCCCCAGTACCTAGTTGGATACTCTAGTTGCAGGTCCTTCTGCCTCTGCTACATGGGACGCTGCCTCAGCATGGCCTGAGGATCGGTCCGCGCCCGGGATCTGAACTGGTGGACCCCCGGCCGCCAAAGCGGAGCGTGCACACCTGACCGCGCAGCCCCCGGGCTGGCCCCAGGGGGAGCTGGGATTTGATGCCCCCCGGACGGCCGGAGCGGGGCGTTCCCAGGGTGCAGCCTCAGTGGGCAGGGCATGTCTGCATTCAGCACACAGCGGCTCCTCTGTGCTTTAGCTCTGGTGCCAGGCACGGGGGCCACGCACAGCACAGGAAGGACTGCCGGGCCCTGGGCCCTCCTGGACGCCTGGCTTGGCGAGGCGGTTACTGCTATCATTGCCAGGCCTCACACCAATCCTGTGGGGAAGGTGCTGCCGTCCCGTCTTTGTAGGTGAAGACGCTGAGGCCCCGGGAAGCTGTGCCTGGGGTCACACAGGGCAGGGGGACTGGGATGGATGTCCTGGCCTGCTAGCCACAGGCCTGCCTCCTCGGTCTGGGGTGGAGAGCTGGGGGCAGCTTGGCCTCTTTCTCAGGCACAGAGAGCGGGCACAGTGGGGCAGACCTGGAACAGCCTGGAGCCATTTTCCTGGAGCTGTCCCCGAGGGAGGGCTGAACCCACTCAGCGTAAGCCTCGTGGGTCCTCCCCCGCCCTGCCTGCGGTCTGGTGGTGGCTTCCCTGTGCCACCAGCCAGGGAAAGGAGAGCTGAGGATGAGGGGCTGAAGGGGGGGCACTTTGGGCTGCATTCTGCGGCTGGCAGGGCACTCTGATGGGAAGCGTGACGGACGTGTGACAGGCGCCGGGGAAGAGCCTTCACCGGTGGAGGCACCGGCTCAGCTTTTTGCTTCTCGGTTCCTCCTGATGTCGTCAAAGCCCTTGAATCCTGCCAGAAGACCGGCAAATGGCCATTTCCCATCCACTTGAATAGACTCGTGACTCAAGTAGCCCAACTTCAGAAACCACTGGCCTGTTCTCCGCAGGCCCTGCCCCCTGGACTCCAGGACAAGCAGCCCTGCTCACCTGGCCAGGCCCAGCCACGGGACCAGTAGGGATGGAGTGTGCCCACGGGAGCAGCCAGACTGGGGAGGGGTGCCGTGAGCACATCCGCTCTGTCAGGACCACCACCATCTCCCTTCACTTCTACGACAAACCAGCACTGCCACGGGAATGTAGAGTGCTCTGAGGATCCAGGCTGGCAGGGCTTCTTGGAGGAAGTGATCATTCTTGGCCATGATGTTCACTTCATTAGTCACTGTCACGTGCTAGATTTTTCAGGGCTCCTGCGGAGACACCCTGTACCAGCGTGGAGTTTCGTTTCTCCTTGGGGCTGACCCCGTGTCCTAACTCTGTGTTGTTGTAACCCCTCCCTCAGGGTCTCTCCCATGCCCTCTCAGGCTGTGTTAATCCATTTGTCAGCTGTCGGCATGATAACAACTGCACTGTGATTTTTATCATTCATTTAAACACCGCAGGAAAACAGCCTCCTTAGACCTCAACCACAATGTTCCCTGACTCCGTGGCTTCCTTTGTCAGGGAAGGAGCTGTGGAAAGGAAGTCAGGCGACCCGTTCTGGCTGTGCCCCAGCATGACTTGGGGAAGTGCTCCCCGCTCTCTGAGCCTCAGGTCCCTCATCTACACAATGGGCGGGCAGCACTGGATCATGGTGACTCTTTCCGGCTCTGAAGTCCTAGGACATGCTAACATTAAGGCCACTTTAATCTCACTGTCACAGTCCAGGTCTTGGCCAATCTGACTCCATTGAGGTTTTTGTGGTTGGGACTCAATTCCCCTGGTGCCATGACAGGTGTCTGGAACTAGGTCAGTTATGTGGAGCAGTGGCAGTGTCCAAGCCCCCAACCAGGAGAGTGAGTGGAGAGCCATTGTCCCTGTCCTCAAAGTGCCTACAGTCTGGTTGAGGGGTTCTCACTCTGCCTGAGGGGTGGGGGCACTAGGTGGGGGGTCAAGGAGAAGGTGACATTTGGACTGGGCCTTGAAGGTTGAGTAGGAGATTGCCAAGCAGATGAAGAAGGCAACCCTGGAAGTGGGAATAGCATAAGCAAAGGCACTGGGACAGAAAAGTGCCCAGTGCATACTGGAAGTAACTATATCATAGGGATGGTAGCTGAGAATGAGGTGGAAAGAGTCAGGGGCTGGATGACAACCAGGGTAGTGCCTGAGCAGGTGAATGGCCCGAGAGGAAAATGGGGCCTGCTGTCTAGTGCAGGACTAACAACCACCTCAGGGTGACCCCTGGCCTCCCAAAGCAAGCTATCCCAAGGCCATTTAGTTTACTTTGTTTAGTAAGATTTTGGAAGTCCATGACTTGCAAGAGGTTTCTGTTAAAAATGATTGAAATTGAAAAAGTAACTTGGCACTTAATAAGAACAGCCTTATTTATCTGGGTGATTTCTCTTCTGAGGGACTAACTGGCTTCCCTGAGATGTCACTCTGCAGAGTTCTGTGTTCTGTGCAGCTCTCTCTGGTTTTTCACAGCATCCAACCCTCATACGAGTAAGTTCTGTTCTGCGTGGAACCTACGACTCACCTGCACCAGGCGAAGTGCTGTGCTGTTCGAGTCCCTGCTGGGCCATCCCGGCAGTGGGGTGCTGTGGCCTGGGAGACAGGGCGCCGGGGCCAGCATCACTGTCTCTAGTACGTGGCACAGGCCCTGGGGCACCTCCCTTCACCTCTCAGCTTCCCTGTCTGTGAAACGAGGAGCTGGGCTGGAAGGATGCTCGCAGAGCCCCCTCCTGGACTCAGCCTCTGACTGTGATGCAGGCACGTCTGTCTCAGTGTTATGAAGAGTAACATTAATGACCGACAGACACTGAGAGGGAAGCTCGAACAGCTACAGGGCAGCTCTGTCAGCAAGACAACCTGCTCAAAAGATGAGGAGCTGGGAGTGCCCCAAGAGGCAGCTTAAGTACAATATGGAATTTGTGGTCTTTGTGGCCTGGCTCTGGCAGGCTGCAGAGTTTCCTAGAAGATGCTAGAAGACCTCCAGTCCTCTGGATTACCATGTCTTTTATTGATTTCTTTATTTTACTGGCCTTTTTTTTTTAAGGTAATAAACACTTGTTTAAAATTCCAAAAACTATAAAAGGGCACAGAGTGAAAAGCCCTCCTTCCTCCTTCCCATCCCTGTCCCAGTGAGACCTCAAGCTTAAAGGGCAGAGGCCCATCTCCAGAAACCTCTGGAGCCCCCAGTTTCTCTTCCCAGAGGCAACCACTGGTACCTGTTTCTTGGGTCTAAGAAATAGTTTACAATTATATTATCTCTATAAGCGCACTAGTGTCCTATATATTTTATTGTAAATATGTTTCACATTTTTCTGGACTTTTTATCGAATGTCATGTCTCAGATCTTTTCCTATAAGTGTGTATGATGCTGCCGCCATGTTTTTCACATGAGACTCCACTGAGGGGTACCACAGTTTACTTAACCAGTTCCCATGGAGAGACATTGCGGGTTTCACCTCCATGTTCTGCTGTTAGAAACGACTAGCATCCTTGAACCTAAGACTTTGTGCACATGGGCAGGTAGCTCTGTAGCATTTGTCCCCAACAGTGGATTATCTCATCTTGTGGCCCTCTTGTCTGAAGGTCACCTGGCCCAGCTGTACTGTTTTAGTCACCATCTTCCCTCATGACGTTTGGATTCTGCTCGTCAGGTCTTGTCCTTGGGGCCTGAGCCAGGGCTGAACCAGCAGGGCATCGCAGGGGTCACTGGAGCCGAGGAGAAATCCTTCAGGGGAGCTTCATTTATTTCAGGGCTGACAAACTGCTTCTGTGGAGGGCTAGATGTAAATATTTTACGCCCCCAGGCCATGGGTCTCTGCTGCTATTCGACTTTGTTGTAGCAGAAAAGTAAGTATCCATGAACGATACGTAAGTGAATGTGTGACTCTGTTCCAATAAAACTTTATTTAAAAAAAAAAGAAACAACTGGAAGTGGGCCAGGTCTGGCTCTCGGGCCTTAGTTTGACAACCTTTGATTGATCCAACTGTTGGGCACCTCTGTGTCCCAGGCCCCCTCATAGGCGTGGGGGGACACTGCAGAGAAGGACGTGGGCACAGCTCACCTGTCAGGGACAGCTGAGCTCACTGGTGTGATGAGAGAGCAGGTGCAGAGTCGCCTGAGAGTGTGGAGGAGAGTTTCTAACATGGACTAGGGGCTGGTCGGGCGTGGCTTTCTGGGAGCAGTAACATCAAAAGCTGAAACCCAAAGTCCTGCCATGAGCCAGGCACAGTGGGAGTTTGGGGACTGAAAGATTAGTATTGCTTGGGGTGTGGCAGGCTTGGGGGGGCATGATGAGAGGTGAGGGCTGGAGAGATGAGCCTGAACCAGACCTTGAGGCCCACCATGTGGAGGGGCTGACCTTCATCCTGACAGCTCTGGGAGAGGGACTGCAAAGGTTGGCCTTTGTGGGGGTGCCACATGTCTGGTTGAAGGACAGCAGGGAGGCTGTGGAAGACAGGAGGCTGTCAGAAGCCAGAAAGATGGGGATGAATTTGGGTTGTGGCATGTGAAACGGGAAGCAAGCAGCTCAGGATTGAAGCCCATGATGATAGAGTGGAACTAAAGATTTTCATGACTTTCTTGCCTCCTACAACCCCACATGTGGGCTCCTACTCATTCCTCAAGGCCCAACCCAACCCAAGTGTCTCTTCATCTTTGGAGCCTTTCATGAGGCAAAGTTATAGGCTCTTTCTTTGAGACTATCACACTGGGGGACATTTGTCACATCAGTGTCTCCCAATTGAGGCCTCAGAAGACAGGCATAGAGTAAACACTTATAAATGCATGCTAAATTAATTTAAACAGCAAGGTGAGTTAGCCAGGGTAGAGGTGACTGATGAGCCACACTTTACAATTGAGGAAGCTGAGACTCAGAAGGCTGAGCAATTTGCCCAAATGGTACATGTAAGAATTCTGCCCAGTCTAGTCATTGCAGCAGAAAAATTGGCTTTCTCTGCCTCTTCAGGCTGGAACTTGTCTCACCTCACGATTCCCTAAATTATTAATCTGCTAAGCAAGAAGCACACTTTGTAGGAAGATAGAACAAGAGAGTTAAGAGATGTTTGGTTTCCAGGGACTGCATCCTCTGGTATTCCAAATGCTAACGGGGAAATTCAAGCCCCTTCTTCTAAATCATAGCCGGAACAATGTCGCCAAGATCATCCTGGCAGGCGGCGAGGGCCTGGGCCTGGAGAAGTGCCTGGAATTCTTGGAGAATCCGGGTCGTGAGGCTGTCAGAGCCAGTGTCTGGACTATTCCCACAGCTGGGCTGGGGGAATTCTCTTGGCTGCATTTAGTGCAGCCTATTTTTAGAGGGTAGTTCAAGCTGAGGTGGGAGTTTTCCACCTCCTGACCCCCACAACTGGACTATTTCAACCCTATTCCCTCCCAACTGCCTCCCTCCCCAACCCCCCAAACAGGATGCAGGATATGATTGCAATCTTTGAGCAGTGTTGCTCAGTGGTCTTCTCCTTCCAGAATCCTTGTGTGTAGGTACCTCTGTCATTATTCTGGATTCTAGTCATCCTTGTGGGGGTGAGGTGATACCTCATGGTGGTCTCGATTTGCATTCCCCCAATCACAAGGGATGTTGAGCATCTTTTAGGTGTGTTTATTGGCCATTTGTATATCTTCTTTGGAGAACAGTCTATTCAGATCCTTTGCCCATTTTTAAATTGGGTTATTTGCTTTTTTATTGTTGAGTTGTAAGAGTTTTTTAATATAGTATGGATCCTAGAGCCTTATCAGATATATGATTTGTAAATGCTTTCTCCCATTCTGTGTCTTTATTTATTTTTAGTGTAGCAAAGAAAACATCAGAAGCTTAAGAGGAGGACTGTGGAATGGGCAGTGAGGAGCACTGACTTCCTGCTCAGCCTCTTGCCTGGGAGCCGTGGTGCGTTGAACTGGCTCTAGGGACTGCCCCTGCCTGTGCTGCAGGCTGGGCTAGCCCGGCCCTCTTCCTTCCCCGTCCCCCACTCAACCACAGTTTCCCCATTTGGAAATAACACTCATCATCAGGCCCTTTGCACCACCCACTCCAAATGAAAGATTCAAAAGGGCACAAGACTATTCCCCTGCATTAGTGGCTTCCCACAGCTTCCTGACTCACGCAGACTTGCGGGCTGCCTGGCCCTCCAGGAGATGGACTTGCAGGTGGGGCAGCCCAGGGCAGGTGGGGTTTCCATTGTACCTGTGTCTGCTTGATGTCTCCCAACCACATTTGGGCATTCCACAGTGTGGGTGCTGGGCACTGTGCATGCCTTCATGAAGCCCAAGGGCAGTTAATAAACAAGTAAATATGCAAATTTAGAACAGCAAGCCGTGATTGCTTATAGTAGGGAGAGCTGTGTAGCCTGGGAGAGGAGGTGAGGGAAAGCCTCATGGAGTTAATCCAGTTCAATTGAGCTTCTGTTTCCTCTTCTGGAAAATGGAGCTAGTAGTAACTCCACTTGCATCACAATGTTGTCTTGAGGACCAAACGTCAGTAAAAAGCTCAAAAATGCTAATTAGCGTTACTTTAAACCTGCTGTGGTGGTCTGAAAGTTGTCTCCCGGTGAGGGAAGGGCAGGAGTTTGGGTGGGTTTGGGGAGAAAGAAGCTGTTTACATCAGATCTTCATCAAAAAGTCCCCAAAAGGGTGTCCCCAGCCTCAAGATGGGACCCACTCCTTTCTCTGGGTCAGGGGCATCAGAGCCCCAGAGCCACCCCCTCCAGGAGAGCAAAGGCCCCCTTTTATAAACTGAGACCGAAGTCAGGATTGGCAGAGGTTGGCGCTGTCGGCAGAATAGGCTAGTTGGCTGCTTCCGGGTTTTGCATTTGTTGTGCCTACAGGTTGGCGAGGGAGATATGGATGTTGGGGGGCTCTGTGTTGGAGCGAGTGCGCGATCCTCCCACAAAAGGACCTAGCTTGTTGGGACACGAGATGCAGTAGCCAGGGAACACCGGCTCTGTTCGCCCCGCCCCAGGCGCGCGGCCCCTCCCCCTGCGCTTCCGCCCGCGCCCCGCTCCCTGCGCGCATCCCCGGCCTCTCTGCCCCGCCCCCTGCGCGCCGGCCCCTCCCCCTGCGCGCTTCCCCGC
>NC_060267.1:100820021-100825780 GCF_021613505.1 Equus quagga | reverse complement strand
GCCCCTCCCCCTGCGCGCTTCCCCGCCCTCTGTGCCCCGCCCCCTGCACATGGCTCCTCCCCCTGCGCGCGGCCCCGCCCCCTGCGCTGCCCCACGCGGCCCGCCCCGCCCGGCCTCGGCCCCGCCCCGGGCCCCGCCCCCTCCGGGGCCACATTCCTCCGGCCCGGCCTCGCGCTGCGCCAGGCGGGCGGCGGTGGCGCGGAGGGGTGGGCTCGGCCGGCCTGGGGCTCGGACGAGGGGCCGGGAGCAGCGGGAACCGCCGGGCCGTGGGCTGGGCGACCCGAGGTGGTCGCGTGGCGGGTGGTCAGGTGTCGGGGTGGTCGGTGTCGGCCCCGGACTCCGGCTGCCTCTGGCGGGAGTCGGCCGCGCTCGGCCGGGCCTGGGTCCCGGGCGCCCGGCCGGGTCACCCCGCCGCGGCCGCCATGTGGTGCCTGCACTGCAACTCTGAGCGGACGCAATCCCTGCTGGAGCTGGAGCTTGACAGCGGGTAAGGGCCCGGGCGGGCGGGGCCGGGGTGGGCGCGGGGGCTCGGGCCGCAGGGCGGCGGGGAGGGGCTGCACCGAGACCGGCCGCGGCACGGTGGCATGCAGTGCGCTGTGTTCTGTTGTGCGATGGTTTGTGGGAGACTGCCGGGATGTAAGTGTAAGTGTGTGCCGGAGAGGGGCTGCGGGAATGGGTGTGCGAGGGTGCGTGAGACTGCCAGATGGGCGCCGGGGTGAGTGAGGAAGGCTGACAGGGTGGAGTGTGGAGCGTGTGTGTGTGTGAACCAGACACAGGACCAGAGTTTGTGCGTGTGAGAAAAAGAGTTGCTGTCAGGACAGGAGTGTGTGTGTTCGAGTGACTTAGGATGGGAGCTCGTGCGTGGGTGAATTTCCCGGGAGAAGCTGGTGGGCGTTGGTGTCTGGTGGAGTCGGGAGAGCCAGCGGCTGGAGTTGGTGAGAGGGCGCTGCACTTGTGTCTGGTGGCAGGCGAGCAGAAGCTGCCAGGAGTCCTCCTGCGGGCTTGCGTGAGCGAGACCCCAGGCCGGTGTCAGAGAGAGCCGGGCGAGTGTGTGCGTTCAAGGACGCGGGCCGTTCAGGGCTCTGCGCAGGTGGTCCCAGTGTGCTGCCGGCGCCCTGCCGGGAGCCAGGGAGCTTCAGTCCTGGGTGGCTGCTGATGTGACTGAGTGCAGCTGTGAGGAGGCTGCTGGCGGGCGGGTGTTCATGCGCATGTGCACCTGGTGTGGTCAGGGATGGGGTCTGGGGGCGACAAGCGTGTGTCCGAGAGACCCACCCTTTTCTGCTTCAGGGCCTGTGGGCAGCTGTCTGAGATCCAAGGGCCTGTATTTATGGACAGAGGGAGAAAGAGAGAGTGTGTGTGCTAGGAATATCGATTTCCTCACTCCGCTCGCCAGCACAGCTGCCCCCTGCGCTGACTGCAGGCCCCTCGGAGGAGCAGGGCTGTGGGACGGAGGGGATTTGTTGACAAGTTAGCTTGGCTTGTGTCAGGCCCCTGCGGGGAAGCCCACCTGCAGCCCTTTGATCTTTGAGTTCAAAAGTCCTGCAGCGTGCGTCTGGCGGTTACACTGAGAACACACGTGTTCCCCTCTGCCCCCTCCCCACCGCCAGGGCCTGGGGCTCTGGGCCTGAGGCTCCATGTCAGGTTGTGGGGCTGCGGTTCCCAAGGACCCATTGCTTCTTGCATCTGGGGTGGAGGCTGGGCAAGCTACAGCTGCAAGGCCAGCTGTCTGGAATCGGCAGCATCAGTCCGACCAGTGGGGGTCACAATTTTCATATCCCACCCGTGCCTCTGCCTTACGCAGCTGTCCCACCCCATGCCTTACGCAGCTGTCCCACCCCATGCTGTGTTTCCATTCATATCCTGTGGTATTAGCATCCCCATATCTCAGGAGAGCAAACTGAGGTCACGCATTAAGTCTTGTCAGCCCCAAGGCTCTTGAGTTTCAGTGCGTGCTGTGTACAGGCTCTGCTATAGGCACTGGGGACATAGCAGTGAGCAAAATTCACAGTCTTTGTCCTCCTGGGGCCAGCAGGCTAGTGGGGACATGGTAGCCGGCATGCCCCCTGCTGGCTGTACCTCCTCCCTGGCCCTCAGCTGAGAGGACCTGAGGGGTTTCTCTGCCCCTCCTTTAGGACCTTTCCAGTGTCACTTTTTCAGTTGGGATGTCCATGGCCACCTCTTTTGCATATCGGTCCTGCATCCCTTCTCGAGGGAAGTGCCTCCGCGTGTCCAATCTAAATCTTCCAGCTACAGGGGAGCCTCTTTGGGTCCTTCTGTGGTCAGGGTTGGTGATACACAGCTGCTCCCCCGGTCCCAGAGCATGGGCCAGGTGTCCTGGAGACTGAGAGGCCCACACCCTCCGGCCTCAGAGCAGGTGGGTCATGTTTGTTCTGGAGTGACCAGTATGTGGTTCCAAAGGAAGCCTGGGGAGTGTGGGGGGGATGAAGGGAATCAGCTCAGCCCCTGGCCTACGGAGGCTTAGCCCTGCCAGGCCTTTCAGCTGGCTGTCTCATCCTCTCTAAACCGAAAAAGGATCAGCACGCTCCAGAGACCTTGGGAGACCCCAGTCTGTAAGAGGCCCAGGACAAACTCTGCCGGCACAGCCCCGCCCCCGCCAGCACGGCTTCTCTCTGACGGCACGCACATCAGCGCCTTGATGCTATGCTCTTTGAGCCTCGGCAACCCGGTTCTCTCCTTTCTAGATGGGCACATAAAGGTGGGGAATTCAGTGACTTGCTCAGAATATTACGAAGCGAGCCAGGAGTAGAACCCAGATTTTCTGATGGAGGGCCCCTGAGGGTCTGCCGGCCCTGCCGGGATTGTCAGGCTTTTGCTCAAGGAAGTTGGACTATGAACTAGTTGTGCTAATATTTACACAGTTTCAGTTGAAAAACATGGACAGGACGGACAGCTGCACAGTCAAGCGGTGTGATGACTGGGCAAATAGGTGTCTCTGGAAGGGATTAGACAGGGCTCCCCAGGCTATGGGAGCTCAGTACGTATCAGTGTGTATGCATGTGTGCGGGTGTTATCTGGCTGCCCTCTGTGGAACATGGGATCATGGTTTGTCAGGAGAATCTGTGAGTCCAGGGCAGCCTGGGGCGTCAGGAAAGAAGGACTCAGGGAGGCAAACAGACTTTGTTTCAAATCCCAGCTCAGCTTCATGAGTTTGTGAAAGTTACCACACCCCTCTGAGCCTCAGTTTCCCCCTCCATGAAATGGAATGATTATAGTGTTTCACAGAGGTGCCTGAGGACGTGGGTGTCTAAGAGCTCGAGCACGGCTGGCCAGCCCCGGGCCTCCAGGCAGAAGCAGCGATCATCCAAGTCAGCACTCTGCCCTCCCACCGCTGGTGATCCGCTGGAGCTTCTTCCTTCCTCTTTTGTAAATTTCCTCTGAACTGTGATGACGTGTGGAATATCTGCCCAGTAAGCACAGAGGCAAGATGACGGCCAACTCTGATGGGCTTGGACCTGGCTGGAGCCTGGTGGGAGGTCCATGGAGGTGGCTCAGGTCCCCTGTGGAAGAGTGTGTGCTTGTGTGGTAGGGGAGGATGCTCCAAGGCTATTGAGTGTGATTTATCATTTGTCCTCAAAAGCAAATCCTAATGAGTTTAAAGGCCGTTGAGGCTCTTGAAGAATTAATTGGTGCAGCCTTAGAGAATCTGGCTGCTCCCACTGTGTGAGCTGCTACCAAGAGAAAATTGATGGCGATTATGGTGGAAAATATGGTGTGGTGCCACCTGGACCTGTCACTCTTCTGGCTGCTGTGGCTATAGCCGTAGTTGGGTGAGTGCCCCTGCAAGCCCTAGGCCTGTGGCTTGTGCTCCAGTGCCTGCCCAGCATGGTGCCTGTCCACGTGGCCAGCACGCCATCGGTGAGCGAATGCACCTGTGGATGCACATGTGTTCTCCTGGGCCTGGAGGGTGCTTTGTTCGCTGGAGAGAGGTGTGCAACCCAAGGGGCACCCAGCGTTGCCCTTTCCTGTGTTCCTTTATTCACTCACCAAACAGTTACTGAGCACCTGCTTCATGCCAGGCCCTGGGCAGATGTGGAGGAACCGAGGTTAATAACGTGAAAGCGTGCATCCAGAGCACAGACTTGGTCTCACAGAACCCTGACTCTTCTCTCCCCAGCTGTGGGGCTTCAGACATGTTGCCTCCCCTGTCTGAACTCTGATTTTCTCGTCTGTGAAATGTGGCTGGAAAATACCTCCTGGGGCTTGTGCAGCTTTGCTTGGTGACTGACGCAGTTTAGATGCCCAACCAGTGGTGGCTTTCATCCCCATCATCATCACCACCATGTCCCATTTGTAAAATTACTGCTGAATTAAAGTGGTTCCTCACAGTGTCCTTTTTCCTGGTTTCTGGGGCCTGCGTGACTTTGTGGCATGTCTCCTTGAGGGGCTGAGACGTGGTCCTAGTTGCTCCCACTTTAGTGTCTTTCGCTGCCTTATTCAAACATGGCTCTGGCTTCCCAGCTCCTTGATGGAAAGGACCATTCTTTCCATTTTATTTCCCTGGTTTGTGGCTTCCTAATGGTGACGGTTTGACTTGAGCTTGAGGCCCAGATGTAGAGCCGCAGCCAGTGTGCCTCCCTGTTGGTGTCGATGGGGAAGCTGTGACGGCATTTATTTTTTCCTCTTTGTTCAAAGGTCAGTGTAACGATAATAATAATAGCCATGGTTGCTATTTAGTGAACTCTGTGTGAAGTACTTAATTCTCAGAGTAGCTTGTGAGTAAGGGCTTCTGCTGTTCCCATTTTCCAGTTGCGGGAAGGTTATGTGAGTTGCCCAGGGTCACCGGCCAGTACGTTCTCGAGCTGGGGCTTGAACTCAGTCTGTTTGGCTTGGGGTCCGCGCTCTTCCTCACCAGCTCTGGAGACTCTGCTTCCTCTGGGATTAAGTCATCTTCAGCAAAATATGTCAGCGTTGTAAATGGAGCCTTTTGCATCTTTCCTAAGCCGCAGAACATGTGTCTGGCATCTCGTGGTATCTGGATTCCCCAAATGTTTCCCAAATGTCCCAGCCTGCAGGCTGGTGGCGACTGCTCTCCAGGCTCTCCTGGTGTCTTGCCAGAGCCCACAGACCCCAAGAGCTGCTTCCCCAGACGCTCTAGCAGGATTCTGGGACAGTGCCCTTTGGTCTCGAGCATGCAGCATTTTGAGGGTAGCGTGCTTGCCCCAGGCCGGCCTCGGCATGGAGCGAGGCCTCAGGGACTAGAGCCGACTGTCCCCTAACTCACTGTGGGACCTGTGTGCACACACCCGGCTTCTGCGTGGTGAGGAAACACAGGAGCAGGACCTTGGACCTCGTTAGGGGACACAGATGTGTGCGCTGCTGACCCTTATGGGAGGAGAGGAGGACCATTAATAAACTGGACAGTTTGGAAGCGTCCCCAGCTAGGAGGCAGCCTCCCCATCCAGGTTCCCTGAATCACCTGTTGCCCAGGCCAGGCAGGAGTCAGTCTGGCAAGGGGAGTGCTTTCTCCCTGATGCTTGTTTTACTATTATTATTATTTTAAGATATTATTTTTTTCCTTTTTCTCCTCAAAGCCCCCTGGTACATAGTTGTATATTCTTAGTCGTGGGTCCTTCTAGTTGTGGCATGTGGGACGCCTCCTCAGCATGGGCTGATGAGCGGTGTCATGTCCATGCCCAGGATTTGAACCCATGAAACCCTGGGCCGCTGCAGCAGAGCGCGCAAACTTAACCACTCGGCCACGGGGCCGGCCCCCCGATGCCTGTTTTTTTTTTTTTTTA